>NC_084746.1:16933170-16985670 GCF_033978785.1 Entelurus aequoreus | reverse complement strand
AGACGTCAAGTGGGATCTAAGAGAGGAGCCCCGCCTGTGTGGTGCAGGCGTGACACATTGCAAGCACATGGGGGAGTGAGTCAGTGTGTCACTGAGTCACTCGCCAGTTTTCCTCTTCTTCAAGTCCTGACGAACAACAGAGAAAACACAAACAATGACAGAGAAAACACAAACAATGAGAGAGAAAACACAAACAATGAGAAAGAAAACACAAACAATAACAGAGAAAACACAAACAATGAGAAAGAAAACACAAACAATGAAAGAGAAAACACAAACAATGACAGAGAAAACACAAACAATGAGAAAGAAAACAAACAATGACAGAGAAAACACAAATAATGAGAAAGAAAACACAAACAATGACAGAGAAAACAAACAATGAGAAAGAAAACAAACAATGACAGAGAAAACACAAACAATAAGAAAGAAAACAAACAATGACAGAGAAAACACAAATAATGAGAAAGAAAACAAACAATGACAGAGAAAACACAAACAATAAGAAAGAAAACACAAACAATGAAGGAGAAAACACAAACAAAGACAGAGAAAACACAAACAATGACAGAGAAAACACAAATAATGAGAAAGAAAACACAAACGACAGAGAAATAACAAATAATGACAGAGAAAACACAAACAAAGAAAGAGAAAACACAAACAATGACAAAGAAAACACAAACGTCAGAGAAAACACAAACAATGACAAAGAAAACACAAACGTTAGAGAAAAGACAAACAATGACAGAGAAAACACAAACAACGACAGCAAAAACTAACAATGACAAAAAAAAAACAATGAAAGAGAAAACACAAACAATGACAGTGAAAACACAAACAATGACAGAAAACACAAAATTACAGAGAAAACACAAACGATGACAGTGAAAACACAAACAATGACAGAAAAAACTAACAATGACAGAAAAAACAAACAATGAAAGAGAAAACACAAACAATTACAGAGAAAACACAAACGATGACAGTGAAAACACAAACAATGACAGAAACAAACAATGACAGAGAAAACAAACAATGACAGGGAAAACACAAACAATGACAGAGAAAACACAAACAATGACAGAAAAAAAAACAATGACAGAGAAAACACAAACAATGACAGAGAAAACACAAACAATGACAGAGAAAACACAAGCAATGACAGAGAAAACAAAAACAATAATTGAGAAAACACACACAATGATAGAGAAAACACAAACAATGACAGAGAAAACAAACAATGAAAGAGAAAACATAAACAATGACAGAGAAAACACAAACGACAGAGAAAACAATCAAATTACAGAAAACACAAACAATGACAGAAAAAACACAAACAATGAAAGAGAAAACACAAACAATGACAGAGAAAACACAAACGACAGAGAAAACACAATCAAATTACAGAAAACACAAACAATGACAGAAAAAACACAAACAATGACAGAGAAAACACAAACAATGACAGAGAAAAACAAACAACAGAGAAAAAACAAATAATGACAGAGAAAACACAAACAACCGACATAGAAAACACAAACAATGAAAGAGAAAGACAAACAATGACAGAGAAAACACAATTAACGAGAGAGAGAAAACACCAACAAAGACAAAGAGAAACACAAACAATGACAGAGAAAACACAAACAATGACAAAGGAAACACAAACAACAACAGAGAAAACACAAACAATGACAAAGGAAACACAAACAACAACAGAGAAAACACAAAAAAGACAAAGGAAACACAAACAATGACAAAGGAAACACAAACAACAACAGAGAAAACACAAACAACGACAGAGAAAACACAAACAATGACAAAGGGAACACAAACAACAACAGAGAAAACACAAACAACAACAGAGAAAACACAAACAATGACAGATAAAACACAAATAATGAGAGAGAAAACACAAACAATTACGGGGAAAACACAAACAATGACAGAGAAAACACAAACAATGACAAAGGAAACACAAACAATGACAGGGAAAACACAAATAATGAGAGAGAAAACACAAACAATTACGGGGAAAACACAAACAATGACAGAGAAAACACAAACAATGACAAAGGAAACACAAACAATGACAGAGAAAACACAAATAATGACAGAGAAAACACAAACAATGACAGAGAAAACACAAACAATTACGGGGAAAACACAAACAATGACAGAGAAAACACAAACAATGACAAAGGAAACACAAACAATGACAGAGAAAACAAACAATGAAAGAGAAAACACAATTAACGAGAGACATAGAAAACACAAACAATGACAGAGAAAACACAAACAATGACAGAGAAAACACAAACAATGACAGAAAAAGACAAACAATGACAGAGAAAGACAAACAATGACAGAGAAAACACAAATAATGAGAGAGAAAACACAAACAATTATGGGGAAAACACAAACAACGACAGAGAAAACACAAACAACGACAGAGAAAACACAAACAATGACAGAGAAAACACAAATATTGACAGAGAAAACACAAATATTGACAGAGAAAACACAAACAATGACAGAGGAAAACACAAACAACGACAGAGAAAACACAAACAATGACAGAGAAACACAAACATTGACAGAGACAACACAAACAATGACAGAGAAAACACAATCAATGACAGAGAAAACACAAACAACGACAGAGAAACACAAACAATGACAGAGAAAACACAAACAATGACAGAGAAAACACAAACACTGACAGAGAAAACACAAACAACGACAGAGAAAACACAAACAATGACAGAGAAAACACAAACAACGACAGAGAAAACACAAACAACGACAGAGAAAACACAAACAACGACAGAATGTCCTCAGGTTTACGTTCATTGTTTTTCTGTCCCATGTTTACATTCATTGTTTGTCAACTGACCAAAGGTGCAGCACACGTTATAGAACAATGATTCCTTAGGTATTCAATATGGCGGCCCTTGCAGCGTCTAAACGTAGGAGTTTGGCCATTAGTTGAACTTGTGATGGTTAGTTCAGGCTCATTTCTGGATCTGTTTTTTCAGCTATCGGTGGATCATAGTTTTAAGAAAAACGGTCAAATAACAACAGGACTGTAAAATAAAAACTACATTAAAAAAACACATTCATGTTCAAACATTTTAGGATACATACGTTCATTTATATTTACTTTTTTTTTTTTTATTACTTCTGGATAAAATGGAAAAATCTCAATATTTGGACACGATTTGGGGAAGTTTAGAGGGAATCAAAGTCACAAATCTGCAGAAATTCAGCAGGTTTTGCCCTTTTTGGTTATGTTGGGGGATAAATCAGATGATTGGATATTTGTTTAATATTTTATTTTTAGCATGAATGACAGCACAAAACAAAACATTTTAGGAAATCATTTATTTTTTACGCAAATAAATTTAGATATTTGTGTGAGTTTTTTGTGGGTGTTTGTATTCCCTCACAATTTGGAGAAAAAAAGCATACATTATTTTATTTTTTAAAGCAACACATACATTTTATGTTCATTGTTTTTTGTTGTTGTTTTTTTCAAAAACAACAAATTCATCAAAAATTGCAGCTATTAATTTATTTTGTTCTCTTTGGTTGAATACATTGAAAACCTAAATTTGGAAATATTTTGAGTCTTGACTTTTCAATTTCTCTCAGGGCTTGGGATGGAGCCTACCACAGCTGCACTCGGTGGAAGGCAGAGAACACCCTGGACAAGTCAAAATTCAAAGAATCCTTATCATTTATGACTTTTTTAAAATATATTTTTGTTTGTGTGTGTTTTTTAAGTATTTTCTCAAAATTAAGAGAAAAATAATTGATGAAAAAAATGTGTTTTATATATATATATACATATATATATATATATATATATATATATATATATATATATATATATATATATATATATATATATATATACACACTACCGTTCAAAAGTTTGGGGTCACCCAAACAATTTTGTGGAATAGCCTTCATTTCTAAGAACAAGAATAGAATGTCGAGTTTCAGATGAAAGTTCTCTTTTTCTGGCCATTTTGAGCGTTTAATTGACCCCACAAATGTGATGCTCCAGAAACTCAATCTGCTCAATGGAAGGTCAGTTTTGCAGCTTCTGTAACGAGCTAAACTGTTTTAAAATGTGTGAACATGATTGCACAAGGGTTTTCTAATCATCAATTAGCCTTCTGAGCCAATGAGCAAACACATTGTACCATTAGAACACTGGAGTGATAGTTGCTGCAAATGGGCCTCTATACACTTATGTAGATATTGCACCAAAAACCAGACATTTGCAGCTAGAATAGTCATTTACCACATTAGCAATGTATAGAGTGTATTTTTTTAAAGTTAAGACTAGTTTAAAGTTATCTTCATTGAAAAGTACAGTGCTTTTCCTTTCAAAAATAAGGACATTTCAATGTGACCCCAAACTTTTGAACGGTAGTATATATATATATATATATATATATATATATATATATATATATATATATATATATATATATATATATATATATATATATATATATATATATATATATATATATATATATATATATATATATATATATATATATATAAATACTGCAATATATGTATATATATATATATATATATATATATATATATATATATATATATATATATATATATATATATATATATATATATATATATATACACATTTGGGGGTGTGTGTATATATAAACATATACATATATACAGTATATGTATATACATACATACATACATACATACATATATATATACATACATATATATATATATATATATATATATATATATATATATATATATATATATATATATATATATATATATATATATATATATATATATATATATATATATATATATATATGTATATATATATATATATATATATATATGTATATATGTAATATATATGTTTATATGTAATATATATATAAATATATAAAATACTGCAACGGAATTATATATATATATATATATATATATATATATATATATATATATATATATATATATATATATATATATATATATATATATATGTATATATATATATATATGTGTGTATGTATATATACAGTATATATATATATTATTGTGTTGCAGTATTTTCTTTTTAGCATGACTACTTGTACACAACTCCAAATTTGGAGAAAAAAGCATATTTATGGTGAATGAAAAAATATTTGAAAAGACAAAATGGTATGTGAAGATACTTTTGTGAGTTTTTTGGCTTTAATAACAGAACAAAACATTTAACATGAATAAAAAAAATAGCAAAATAAAATAAAATTATAATTAGTCATAGAATAATGTGGAGACAATTTTGTGGTTTTTAGCTTGAATACATTGAACTCCAATTGGGGTGGGGGGCGGGGGGTTAGGGGTTTAAACCATGTGCAAAATGAAAAAAAAAAGTGTATTAATTTTAATCAAGGAAGAAAGAAAGAAAAATACCCAAAATGTGCAAAAATTGCTTCAATTTTTTTTATCTTTGTGTGAATTTTTTTTTTTTTGAAATTGCTCTTATTTATTCATATATTTCTATGCTTTATTTGATTGTTTGGAAGTGAAACCAAGGGTTCCCTGCATAGGAACAAATGGAAATGGTCCCGGGACGTTGTGACAGTTCCTGACAAGCACCTTTTCCTCCAAACACACATCAACACTAAAAACTTCACATCGACACTAAAAACGTCACCGACGCTCTCCCCATCCTCCTCCTCCTCAGCGTCCATTTCACGCCGCCGCCAAATAAACACTCGGTGCAGCCCATAAAGCTCGTCTGCAGGTTACACTGACCCATCCCTAAGCAGCTGGCAGCTGAAAGCAACACCATCAAGAAGCCATCCAACATGGCCAATGTTGTCCCAGCAAACACGCGCTGACAAATGACGGCTCTCAGCAGCGCCGAGAAAACACAAAAACATCTCCCGACAATCAGGAGGCGCTCACACAAACACCATGGCAACACCAAGGTGAGCGCTCGTCTTACCAGATGTCCCGCGGAGACGCGCGCCCGAAAGGTCAGAGGCCGGCGTCACACGCGGCGTCATGGTCCGTCCGCCGCCGCGTGTCATCTTTTCACGCCCTGCCGTCACAGCGGGAAGAACTTCCCAGCTGGCTGTCTCCTCAGAGCATGGAGATGGCTTGAAGAATCCATCTGGGCCTGGCCGGCTGGAGGCGCCTCCTCCTGGCTTCCTGGGGCAGGACTCTGGCCTCGGCCCTCCACACTTGCACAAGCTGGGCCCCCCTGGAGGGTAAACATCCATGAGTGATCTTCTCCTCAGTACTGTTTGGATTTCAGGGTCATTCAGAACTAAATGTTTGATAGAATTAGCAATCCAGATCAGGGGTGTTCGAACATATTGCCTCCAAGGGCCAAATCTGAGGTCTGAGGGCCACAGTGAGGAGTGTAGAAACATTTATAAATATAAAAGGTCGTAGAGATTGTCACAAAGTCACATGACTAACTTAGTCTATTGCATCTTTTGTGTCCATTTTAACCTTTAAAACCTTCAAAAAGATAATTTTCTGAAGATTTTTTACATTCCCAGAAGTTGTTCTCCAACAAGATCCTCACAGATTTCTGTCTTCACGTTTACGTTCATTGTTTTTCTGTCCTCACGTTTACGTTCATTGCTTTTCTGTCCTCACGTTTACGTTCATTGCTTTTCTGTCCTCATGTTTATGTTCATTGTTTTTCTGTCCTCACGTTTATGTTCATTGTTTTTCTGTCCTCACGTTTACGTTCATTGTTTTTCTGTCCTCACGTTTATGTTCATTGTTTTTCTGTCCTCACGTTTACGTTCATTGTTTTTCTGTCCTCACGTTTACGTTCATGGTTTTTCTGTCCTCCCGTTTACATTCATTGTTTTTCTGTCCTCACGTTTGCGTTCATTGTTTTTCTGTACTCACGTTTGCGTTCATTGTTTTTCTGTCCTCACGTTTACGTTCATTGTTTTTCTGTCCTCCCGTTTACATTCATTGTTTTTCTGTCCTCACGTTTAGATTCATTGTTTTTCTGTCCTCACGTTTACGTTCATTGTTTTTCTGTTCTCACGTTTATGCTCATTGTTTTTCTGTCCTCACGTTTACGTTCATTGCTTTTCTGTTCTCACATTTACGTTCATTGTTTTTCGTCCTCACGTTTACGTTCATTGTTTTTCTGTCCTCACATTTGCGTTCATTTTTTTCTGTCTTCACGTTTACATTCATTGTTTTTCTATCCTCGCGTTTACATTTATAGTTTTTCTGTCCTCACGTTTACGTTCATTGTTTTTCTGTCTTCGCATTTACATTTATAGTTTTTCTGTCCTCACGTTTACGTTCATTGTTTTTCTGTCCTCGCGTTTACATTCATTGTTTTTCTGTCCTCAAGTTTACGTTCATTGTTTTTCTGTCCTCATGATTACATTCATTGTTTTTCTGTCCTCACGTTTATGTTCATTGTTTTTCTGTCCTCACGTTTACGTTCATTGTTTTTCTGTCCTCACGTTTATGTTCATTGTTTTTCTGTCCTCACGTTTATGTTCATTGTTTTTCTGTCCTCACGTTTATGTTCATTGTTTTTTTGTCCTCCCGTTTACTTTCATTGTTTTTCTGTCCTCACGTTTACGTTCATGGTTTTTCTGTCCTCCCGTTTACATTCATTGTTTTTCTGTCCTCACGTTTGCGTTCATTGTTTTTCTGTACTCACGTTTACATTCATTGTTTTTCTGTCCTCACGTTTACGTTCATTGTTTTTCTGTCCTCCCGTTTACATTCATTGTTTTTCTGTCCTCACGTTTAGGTTCATTGTTTTTCTGTACTCACGTTTACATTCATTGTTTTTCTGTTCTCACGTTTACTTTCATTGTTTTTCTGTCTTCACGTTTACGTTCATTGTTTTTCTGTCCTCACGTTTACGTTCATTGTTTTTCTGTCCTCACGTTTACGTTCATTGTTTTTCTGTCCTCACGTTTATGCTCACTGTTTTTCTGTCCTCACGTTTAGATTCATTGTTTTTCTGTCCTCACGTTTGCGTTCATTGTTTTTTTGTCCTCACGTTTACGTTCATTGTTTTTCTGTTCTCACATTTACATTCATTGTTTTTCGTCCTCACGTTTACGTTCATTGTTTTTCTGTCCCCACATTTGCGTTCATTTTTTTCTGTCTTCACGTTTACATTCATTGTTTTTCTGTCCTCGCATTTACATTTATAGTTTTTCTGTCCTCACGTTTACGTTCATTGTTTTTCTGTCTTCGCATTTACATTTATAGTTTTTCTGTCCTCACGTTTACTTTCATTGTTTTTCTGTCCTCGCGTTTACATTCATTGTTTTTCTGTCCTCAAGTTTACGTTCATTGTTTTTCTGTCCTCACGATTACATTCATTGTTTTTCTGTCCTCACGTTTATGTTCATTGTTTTTCTGTCCTCACGTTTACGTTCATTGTTTTTCTGTCCTCACGTTTATGTTCATTGTTTTTCTGTCCTCACGTTTATGTTCATTGTTTTTTTGTCCTCCCGTTTACTTTCATTGTTTTTCTGTCCTCACGTTTACGTTCATGGTTTTTCTGTCCTCCCGTTTACATTCATTGTTTTTCTGTCCTCACGTTTAGATTCATTGTTTTTCTGTACTCACGTTTACATTCATTGTTTTTCTGTTCTCACGTTTACGTTCATTGTTTTTCTGTCTTCACGTTTACGTTCATTGTTTTTCTGTCCTCACGTTTACGTTCATTGTTTTTCTGTCCTCACGTTTACATTCATTGTTTTTCTGTCCTCACGTTTATGCTCACTGTTTTTCCGTCCTCACGTTTAGATTCATTGTTTTTCTGTCCTCACATTTGCGTTCATTGTTTTTCTGTCCTCACGTTTACGTTCATTGTTTTTCTGTTCTCACATTTACATTCATTGTTTTTCGTCCTCACGTTTACGTTCATTGTTTTTCTGTCCTCACATTTGCGTTCATTTTTTTCTGTCTTCACGTTTACATTCATTGTTTTTCTGTCCTCGCATTTACATTTATAGTTTTTCTGTCCTCACGTTTACGTTCATTGTTTTTCTGTCTTCGCATTTACATTTATAGTTTTTCTGTCCTCACGTTTACTTTCATTGTTTTTCTGCCCTCGCGTTTACATTCATTGTTTTTCTGTCCTCAAGTTTACGTTCATTGTTTTTCTGTCCTCACGATTACATTCATTGTTTTTCTATCCTCACTTTTTCATTCATTGTTTTTCTGTCCTCACTTTTACATTCATTGTTTGTCAACTGACCAAAGATGCAGCACACGCTATAGAACAATGATTCCTTAGGTATTCAATATGGCGGCCCTGCAGCGTCTAAAAGTAGGAGTTTTGGCCATTAGTTGAATTTATGATGGTTAGTTCAGGCTCATTTCCGGATCTGTTTTTTCAGCTTTCAGTCGATTGTGGTTTTAAGAAGAACTGTAAAAAAACAACAGTACTGTAAAATAAAAAAATACATTAAAAAAAACACATTTATGATAAAACATTTTAAAATATATTGTAAACATTTCACGAAAAATTTACATGAGTTAATTCATATTTTGAATAGTTTTTTTTTTAAACTTGTGGATAAAATGGAAAAATATCAATATTTGGACAAGATTTGGGGAGGATCAGAGGGAATTAAAGTCACAAATTTGCAGAAATTAAGCAGGTTTTGCCCTTTTTGGTTATGTTGGGGGGGGGGGGTAAATCAGATGATTGGATATTTGTTTAATATTGTATTATTATTATTATTATCTCACAGATATTTAATCCCATCACTTATGGAGGATGCTCCATTTGGAAGTGTTTAAGTTTTCATCATAAGACCTGGGCAAAGTGTGCTGACCAACATTATCCTTTTAGCGTCAAAAAGTCTCAACTTTACCGTAAAGAAGGGTTCTTAAATTCAAACGTGGAGATTTTACGATTTAAAAAAATTGCCAGCTGTCCCTAAAATTTTACCAAAAAATTTACGGTGGTGTTTACAGCAAATCACTGGAAATTGTTTTTAACGTCAAAATTCTGCTGATTGGAATGCCAGTTTTTACCATAAAATATGTTCATTTTTTACTGTAAAAGAAAAAAGAGCTCTACCGTTATTTTTACCACAACGTTCTGGCAACTGAGCTGCTCCTTTTTTACCACAACCTCTCCAATCCATTTTTACAGTGCATTACCGTAAAATTATGATTTTACGGTAAATTTCTGGCGACTGAGCTGTCAGGTTTTTACAGTAAAACCTGACTTTTTTTTTACAGCGCAGCTTTGCGGACAAGCCATCGATGGTGATTATGTCTTACATTTGGTCATCGCTCTTTGGGGCCCCGCATTGGGCATCCCTGGTCTGGCTCATCCATTCAGAACATTCCGACAAACACTACGGAACTTGGGCAAAAAAAACTCTCGGGCCACCGTTGGTTTTGTTGTTTGTAACATCAAACCTTGGATTGCCTGATGGAAAAGGGGGAGGGGCCAGAACGCGCAGCCTTGCGTGTTCTGGCCCCTTAGCGCGAAGTAATTGAATTGAATTGAATTTAATTGAATTGAATTGAATTGAATTGAATTTGAGATAGGCTCCAGCACCTACCGCGACCCCGAAAGGGATAAGCGGTAGGAAATGGATGGATGGATGGATAATTGAATTGTCATTGTACCAGTACGGGGGTCAGCAACTCGCGGCGCATACGGCTCTTTCGGGCTTCCCGAGTGGCTCCCTGGAGCATTTTTTAAAAAGGTTGAAAATGGAAAAAAAAGGGGGACATTTTTTTTTGTTTTAGTATGTTTTTTGTTTGAGGACAAACATGACACAAACCTTCCTAATTGTTAGAACTAACACTGTTTAATATGTTTGTGTGCATTCTTCACTGATGAGAGTATTTGGTGAACGTCGTTTTGTCCTACTAATTTCGGCGGTTCTTGAACTCACCATAGTGTGGACTGTGACGCGACAGTTTGTTTACATGTAAAATCTTCCACTCCTTCTTTCTCTCATTTTGTCCACCAAAAGTTGTATGCTGTGCGTGAATGCACAAAGCTGCGCTTTGTTGATGTTATTGACTTGTTGGAGTGCTAATCAGGCATGTTACTGCAAACTAATCAATGCTAACATGCTATTTAGGCTAGCTGTATGTACATATTGCATCATTATGCCTCATTTGTAGGTATATTTGAGCTCATTTAATATCCTTTACTTGTATCCTCTTTGTAAATAATTTAGTTTTGCATGTCTCATGACATATTATCTGTATGTAATATTGGCTGCATTTCAGATAGTTGTTTGTGTTTTGAGCCAGTCTTTTCCAGAAGTTATCTCACCTTCTGAGCAGCCTCTGATTTACTAATGCTTTCTAATGTTGTAACAATGTGTAGAATAAATATTACATTTCAACATTTCTGTCAACGAAGATTTGCTTCAGCCTGCAACAAATAATCATATAAACACTTATATAAGACTTTTAAAGTCATTTTGATAGTAGGCTACCATAGCTAATTTAGACACTTACATCATGTGTTGCCTTCATTATAACACTTATATAAGGCTTTTCATTTTTTGCGGCTCCAGACAGATTTGTTTTTTTGTATTTTTAGTCTAATATGGCTCTTTCAACGTTTTTGGTTTCCGACCCCTGTACCAGTACAACAAAATTTGCAGTACAAACCCTTAAAATGCAAAAATAATTTAACATTAAACACATTAAAAAACAGAACAGGCTACATCTTTAAAAGACATTTAACACAGCAAGGCTGCAGAGTCTCGACAGTGTGACATGTTGTGACGTTTCGTGCATAAACAAAGTCATATGAGCAGGCAGTTGTTATATCGCACGAGTACCAGCCCTTTGATAAAGAAGGTGAGAAACATGAATTCAAGATTGTACCTTCCCACTCCTCCACTTTCAATAAATAAGTGATTTAATTTGTCATTTTGCCAGAAGAATTACGTTCTATAAAAAAAGTGATACCGGAAAAAGTTTCCGTTTTCATCTGACCTTTGAAAACTAATTAACAAATAGTATACAGAGGCACTACTACATGTTTAGAAAGGAATAATGCACATATTAGGCAGGAAGTTAAGACCATCTACTTGTTGTTTACTACCGGAAATTATATTTCAAGAAAAGACACTTTATGGCACATGTGCGTGCTAAAAAGAGCAAATAATAAGTGAAACAACACAGACTACTCCCAAAGTAAAGCCTCAATTACATCTAATTAGCGTTTGTGTTGACAGAAGTAAAGCGACACGGTGGCAGACACACACACACACACACACACACACACACACACACACACACACATTCTTGTATTCCGTACCTTCTTGAGACCTCCGAAAAATGCCTCTATATATATAATATATACATACTATGCAAATATATTTTGTTTTTTGTAATGTGCTGAAGACCGATGACAAACGAGTCACGGACCACAGATGGCCCCTGTGCCGCACTTTGGTCAACCCAGCTGTAGAAGCTAACTGCTAATGTTAATGGCCACTATAGTCTTAGTACCATAGTGTATTTGTTCACCCTATGGTCACATATGGGACGCGGGTTGTCTTACGTCAGCACCAGAAGTCGTAAAATCAACTGTTCACCTGGCGGGTTTTTTTCGGGGATGAATAGGGAAGTCCTTCTTTAGCTGCCATCTTGTTTTATCATATATTGCTGCCTTTGCACCTGTCAATGTTTACTTTTGTATGCACATTAAATCAACAAAAAATCCTGACTTTGGAGCAATGTTCACGGACTCTAGTATTTGGCTCTCTATTAGATGCAATGGTTTTCAGTATCGGGACCATGATTTCGGTCCCAATTTGTTCACCGGGCCTCACATGGAAGGTACTTTTCCTTGGTGATGTCTCAAGAAGGACAGGAATACAAGAACAAACAAACACACGCACACACACACACACACACACACACACACGCATTCTTGTATTTTTTACCTTCTTGAGACCTCCGAAATATGCCCACCTCTTTAGGACCACCCTTTCTAGATATATAAAGATTTGTATTTAAAACATTAATAATCTATACATACTATGCAAATATAAAAATGGTAAGCTTTTAGTTTATTTTTTATTTTTTTGGAATGTTTTGTTTGTAATTGTTTTTTAATCTTCATTATTTACTCCAGGTTATTACAGTATGTCTCTGTATACATATTTATTTTATTTTTTAAATTTGGGTCAAAGGGGGCGCATTTCGATTTCTTACACACACTTGTCATTACATATGTTGGCCAGAGGAGGAGCGCTTCAAATTTTTTTTACACACACTTGTTATTTCATATGTTGACCAGAGGGGGGGAATTTTTAAAACCGACACAAAGTTTTCAGCACAGTCCCACTCAAGAGCAGACAAACATTACAGGGAGACAGAACAGGACCGCTGACGAGTCAGCCAACTTCTGCCGGCCCTTGAAAAGGTGGAAAACAGGTAAACATTGGTGGGGGGTGGAGTAAAAAAAAAAAAATTCAGTCTAAGGCTGGACCCCCAGAAAAACCTCAATAGCCATACCACACATAAACAAAGAATACACAAGACTTGCAACAGAGTCAATTTGAAAAATCCCACCCTAATTTTGATAGATTTCACCACCACGGGTGCAAATGAGATATTCTCTACTAGTTGCAATGGTTTTCTGTATCGGGACCATGGTTTCGGTCCTAACTTGCTCACCGGTTCTCATATGTAAGGTCATTTTCTTTGTTTATGTCTCAAGAAGGGTAGAAATACAAGAACACACACACACACACACACACACACACACACACACACACCGAGAGGCAGACAACCATTCAGACACGTCCTAAAATATTTGCCCTCAATTCGCTTCTGCGCTGACTCACGTGCTTTAACGCGATGAAGCCACTTCGCGACTAACCTGTTCAGTCCTGCCTCCAGTCAGCGTGGATGCTTTCACCAGTAAACACGCAGGGGGGAAAGTCTCAGAGCGTGTCTCCGCTGACGCGCGCACAACTCCGTGAAAGCTTTTGGAGTGAAAAGAAGTGGGGGGGAAAAGTTGGCCGCGTAATGCTTTTACGCGACAATCCCCGCCTTCCCGTGGGGGGACATTGCTTCAAAATCAGGTGTTCCCGGGCAGGTATCCTGTGACGGGGGCTTCTGCTCGCTCCGCTCGAGTGAAGTGAAACGAAGTGTAGTGGAGTGGAGTGGAGTGGAGTGGAGTGCTCTTCCAATGGCCCGCAGCGCTCTTGGCTGTGCGTAAAAGGAGCGCGCCGCTCCGCCTGTCAGAGGAGTGGAACTGGAGCGCGCTGGTTGATCCTCATGCTGCTGGGATTCTCTCTCTCTCTCTCTCTCTCCTCCTCCTCACGCAAAGCTCATGTGTCGGTTTTGTTCCTCCGTGGGAGGAGGGAGGGATGAGGAGCATCGTGCTGCGTTCACGGAACAGCAGTCCAAACAGAGCTGGACTGATTCTTGTCCACCGGAGCAGACCTTTCTGATATTCCGGTGTTTTGGAGTTCCTTTTGACGGAAGTGTATGTGGACCAAAGTGCGGCAAACTCTGGAAAAGAAGAAGTAGAAGAATAACTCGATGAGGCTAATTCCTGAAAGAATTGCGTGTGAATGCCCCAATGCTGAAGTTGAATTGAAATGCTGAAAGAATGTAGTATGAATGTATGAATAGTTTGAATGTTGAAGAGTTTGAATTTCCAGGAAAACCGATATTTGTTTTGGAACTTGGGAAATTGTTAGTTTGAATGTCCACGATCAGTGGAATGTGTTAATGTTGGAATGGTTTGAATAAAATGTGGGACTTGTGCAACTTGGAAAAGGTCCCATTCATTTCAAAGGGAACTTCCTGGAAATGTGAGAATTTGGGGAAAAGTGGGATTTTTTGGGAAAATGATTAGGAGCATGAATGTCCTGAATGAGCTGAATTGGTTGGTGTTGGAATTGTTTAAATCGGTCAAGAAATGTTGAAGTAGTAACAGTTTTTAATTGAGAAATTCCTGGAATTTCGGAAAAACCGGGATTTGTTCTAGTTCCTTAACCAACTTGGTTTTTGTCCTGAATATGAGAAGTGTTTTGACGGTGGATCGGTTGAAATGGGTTGAAAAATGTGAAAGGAGTAGTCAAACTTAAGAAGGGTGGAAATAGGTTACCAAAAAACGGGAAATTATGGAAACGTGTTGAATGTGGAAAAATGGCAGTTTGAATTTCCAGGATGAGTGGAATGTGTTAATGTTGGAATGGTTTGAATAAAATGTGGGAATTGTGCAACTTGGAAAAACATCCCATTCATTTCAAAGGGAACTTCCTGGAAATGTAAGAATTGGGGGAAAAGTGGGATTTTTTGGGAAAATTATTAGGAGCATGAATGTCCTGAATGAGCTGAATTGGTTGGTGTTGGAATTGTTTAAATCGGTCAAGAAATGTTGGAGTAGTAACAGTTTTTAATTGAGAAATTCCTGGAATTTCGGAAAAACCGGGATTTGTTCTAGTTCCTTAACCAACTTGGTTTTTGTCCTGAATATGAGAAGTGTTTTGACGGTGGATCGGTTGAAATGGGTTGAAAAATGTGAAAGGAGTAGTCAAACTTAAGAAGGGTGGAAATAGGTTACCAAAAAACGGGAAATTATGGAAACGTGTTGAATGTGGAAAAATGGCAGTTTGAATTTCCAGGATGAGTGGAATGTGTTAATGTTGGAATGGTTTGAATAAAATGTGGGAATTGTGCAACTTGGAAAAACGTTCCATTCATTTCAATGGGAACTTCCTGGAAATGTGAGAATTTGGGGAAAAGTGGGATTTTTGGGGAAAATGATTAGGAGCATGAATGTCCTGAATGAGCTGAATTGGTTGGTGTTGGAATTGTTTAAAATCGGTCAAGAAATGTTGGAGTAGTAACAGTTTTAATTGAGAAATTCCTGGAATTTCGGAAAAAACGGGATTTGTTCTAGTTCCTTAACCAACTTGGTTTTTGTCCTGAATATGAGAAGTGTTTTGACGGTGGATCGGTTGAAATGGGTTGAAAAATGTGAAAGGAGTAGTCAAACTTAAGAAGGGTGGAAATAGGTTACCAAAAAACGGGAAATGATGGAAATGTGTTGAATGTGGAAAAATGGCTGTTTGAATTTCCAGGATGAATTGAATGTGTTGAAGGTGGAATGGTTTGAATCGGTTGAAAAATGTGCGAATTGTGGAAGTTTGAAAAATAGATAATTCATTTTGAATGGGGAAAATGTCCCTAAAAACTGGGAATTCTAGGAAATCCGTGAATTTAGAAGAATAACTCGATGGGGCTAATTCCTGAAGGAATTGTGTGTGAATGCTCCAATTCTGAAGTTGAATTGAAATGCTGAAAGAATGTAGTATGAATGTATGAATAGTTTGAATGTTGAAGAGTTTGAATTTCCAGGAAAACCAATATTTGGTTTGGAACTTGGGAAATTGTTAGGTTGAATGTCCAGGATGAGTGGAATGTGTTAAGGTTGGAATGGTTTGAATAAAATGTGGGACATATGCAACTTGGAAAAATGTCCCATTCATTTCAATGGGAACTTCCTGGAAATGTGAGAATTTGGGGAAAAGTGGGATTTTTGGGGGAAATGATTAGGAGCATAAATGTCCTGAATGAGCTGAATTGGTTGGTGTTGGAATTGTTTAAAATCGGTCAAGAAATGTTGGAGTAGTAACAGTTTTAATTTTGTTTAGTCTTTATTTGAAGGGAAAATGTACAGAAACATTAAGCTCAAAGACAGATATGTTCTGTACCAGATTGTAGCTAAATAGCTAATTTCCATCTGCAGCCCCTGGCTACCTAAATTAAAGGGATACAAAAATCATGCAATAAAATTATGACAATAAAATCATACACAAGTATTAAGAAAAAGGTCATAAAATGCCCTTTCATGGACACATACTTAATATACAATACAACCACACCTCATTTACATCATCACACAAAGACAATACATGCTTTTGTTCACATCTGTCATCATTTGTAAAAACAATCATGATTTTAACACACACACATCTCACAATTTACAATAAAAATGCTCTCATTGAGAAATTCCTGGAATTTCGGAAAAACCGGGATTTGTTCTAGTTCCTTAACCAACTTGGTTTTTGTCCTGAATATGATGAGTGTTTTGACGGTGGATCGGTTGAAATGGGTTGAAAAATGTGAAAGGAGTAGTCAAACTTAAGAAGAGTGGAACTAGGTTACCAAAAAACGGGAAATTATGGAAATGTGTTGAATGTGGAAAAATGGCAGTTTGAATTTCCAGGATGAGTGGAATGTGTTAATGTTGGAATGGTTTGAATAGAATGTGGGAATTGTGCAACTTGGAAAAACATCCCATTCATTTCAAAGGGAACTTCCTGGAAATGTGAGAATTGGGGGAAAAGTGGGATTTTTTTGGGAAAATTATTAGGAGCATGAATGTCCTGAATGAGCTGAATTAGTTGGTGTTGGAATTGTTTAAATCGGTCAAGAAATGTTGGAGTAGTAACAGTTTTTAATTGAGAAATTCCTGGAATTTCGGGAAAACCGGGATTTGTTCTAGTTCCTTAACCAACTTGGTTTTTGTCCTGAATATGAGAAGGGTTTTGACGGTGGATCGGTTGAAATGGGTTGAAAAATGTGAAAGGAGTAGTCAAACTTAAGAAGGGTGGAAATAGGTTACCAAAAAACGGGAAATTATGGAAATGTGTTGAATGTGGAAAAATGGCAGTTTGAATTTCCAGGATGAATTGAATGTGTTGAAGGTGGAATGGTTTGAATCGGTTGAAAAATATGCAAATTGTGGAAGTTTGAAAAATAGATAATTCATTTTGAATGGGGAAAATGTCCCTAAAAACTGGGAATTCTAGGAAATCCGGGAATTTTTTGTTATATTTGTTGAAGTAGAGCACACAATTCCTAAACAGGCTAAATATTTTGAAATTGGAACGGTTTGAATTGGATGAAAAATTTAGGAGTCAAATGCAGAGAATAATTTCGCCACACCTAATGTGTGTGTGACAATCATTGGTACTTTAACTTTAACTTAGAAAAATGTCCCATTCATTTCAATGGGAATTTCATGAAAATGTGGGGATTCCGGGAAAAGAGGGAATTGTTTTGAATTGTTCCGAATGAGTTAGTGTATGGTTATAGTATGGTTGGTTTTGGAATTTTTCAAAACGGTCGAGAAACGTTGAAGTAGTAACATTTTTAATACAGAAACGGTATTACGGAATTCCTGGAATTTCGGGAAAACCGGGAATTTTTCCAGTTAAAAAAACAACTTTGTTTTGAATGAATGTTTTGACGGTAGAACGGTTGAAGTGGGTTGAAAAATGTGGGAGGAGTAGTCCACAGAATAAAAGGGTGGACAAAGGGTTTGGAAAACTCGGAATTATGGGAATTCCTGGGGGTTTTTTTAACTTGAAAAAACTATAATTTTAATGTTCAGCATAAGTGGAATATGTTGAAGGTGAAATGGTTTGAATCGGTTAAAAAATGTGGGAAGTTTGAAAAATGGCCAATTCATTTTGAATGGGAAAAATGTCCCGGAAAACTTGGAATTCTGGGAAATTTGGGAATTTTTGGAATTTTTCAAGGGAAAGCCCGCGATTCCCGGATAGGCTGAACAGTTTGAAGTTGGAACGGTTTGAATCGGATGAAAAATGTGGAAATGGTGGAAATTTGAAAAATTAAGTTCCAGGAAAACGGGAATTTGGCTTGGACCTTGGGAAATAGTTAGTTTGAATGTCCAGGATGAGTGGAATGTGTTGATGTTGGAATGGTTTTAATAGGTCGAAAAATGTGGGAATTGTGCAACTTTGAAAAATGTCCAATTCATTTCAATGGGAAATTCCTGAAAATTTGGGAAAAGCGGGATTAAAAAAATCAAACGATTAAGAGCATGAATTTCCTGAATGAGCTGAATTGGTTGGTGTTGGAATTGCTTAAATTGGTCAAGAAACGTTGAAGTAGTAACAGTTTTTTTAATTCAGAAATGGTATTACGGAATTTCGGGAAAACCGGGAAATGTTCAAGTTCTTAAACCAACTTGGTTTTTTGTCCTGATTCAGGGGAATGTTTGACAGTGGAACGGTTGAAATGGGTTGAAAAATGTGAAAGGAGTTGTCGAACGGAAAAAGTTTGGAAATAATGTTAGAAAAAAACAGGACTTCCTGGAAATTTGATGAACATGGAAAAATGGTAGTTTGAATTTCCAGGATGAATTGAAGGTGTTGAAGGGGGAATGGTTTGAATCGGTAGAAAAATGTGGGACTTGTGGAAGATTGAAAAATGGATCATTCATTTTGAATGGGGAAAATGTCCCTGAAACTGGGAAATCTTGGAAATCCGGGGAATTTTTTTAAATAATTGTTGAAAGGGAGCACACAATTCCTGAAAAGGCTGAATATTTTGAAGTTGGAACGGTTTGAATTGGATGGAAAACCTAGTAGTTGTGGAACTTCGAAAAATGTCCCATTAATTTCAATGGGAATTTCATGAAAATGTGGGAATTCCGGGAAAAGGGGCAATTTTCTTTTTTTTTTAAATGGTCTTCAATTTGATTGTTTTGAATGGTAGGTGTTGAAATTTTTAAAAACGGTCCAGAAATGTAGAAGTAGTAACATTTTTAAATTAGAAATGGTATTACGGAATATTCTGGAATTTCGGGAAAACCGGGAAAATTTTCCAGTTCAAAAAACAACTTATTTTTCGTCCTGATTAAGGGGAATGTTTTGACGGCAGAACAGTTTAAGTGGGTTGAAAAATGTGGGAGGACATGACAGAAATTAGGGTGAAAGTAGGATTTGGAAAAATGGGACTTATGGGAATTCCTGGAATTGTTTTGAACTTGGAAAAAATATAGTTTGAATGTGGCTCATGAGTGGAATGTGTTGATGTTGGAATGGTTTGAATAGGTCGAAAAATGCGGGAATTGTGCAACTTGGAAAAATTTCCAATTCATTCCAATGGGAACTTCCTGGAAATTTGGGAAAAGCGGGGTTTTAAAAAAAAAGAAAGATTAACAGCATGAATGTCCTGAATGAGCTGAAGTGGTTGGTTATGGAATTATTTAAATCGGTCAAAAAACTTTGAAGTAGTAACAGCATAGGGAAAATATTCCTAAAAACTGGGAATTCTAGGAAATCCGGGATTTTTTTTTAATAATTGTTAAAAGGGAGCACATAATTCCTTAACAGGCTGAATATTTTGAAGTTGGAACGGTTTGAATTGGATGAAAAATGTAGGAGTTGTGGAACTTCGAAAAATGTCCTATTCATTTCAATGGGAATTTCATGAAAATTTGGGAATTCCGGGAAAAGAGGGAATTTATTGGAAAATGGTACACAATTTGAATGTTCTGAATGGTTAGTGTTGGAATTTTTCAAAACGGTCAAGAAAAGTTGAAGTAGTAACATTTTTAATTCAGAAATGGTATTACGGAATTCCTGGAATTTCTGGAAAACCGGGAATTTTTCCAGTTAAAAAAAAACTTCGTTTTTTTTTGTCCTGTCCACAAGAAAAAGTTAGGTTCTACTGTAAAAACCAGGCAACTCAGTCGCCAGAAATTTACCATTACATCATCACTGGTACCAGTTTACCATGTACCAGTAATGCACTGTAAAAACAGGGAACAGAGATTTTAGTGTGTCAAACTCAAGGCCCGGGGGCCAGATGTGGCCCACCACTTCATTTTATTTGGCCCTCGAAATAATATGTATCAATAATTTTTCGTACTAAATGTATCCTTTTTTCTATTTCGGGAGAAAAGATATATATGTACATATATGCAAATTATGTTCACTTAAATATCGTCTCCTTATGCAAAAATATATGATCAAACATTCAAACCATTTTTTAAAAATATAAATAAATACTAATAATAATGATTTCAAAGCAAGTTAGCCATCAAATTGTGCAATGTAAAAGTAGCAATAGATTTCATGGATCAAATTGTGAAACTTACTCTGGTTTTTACAGTATTTTTCTCTCAATGAAAAAAAATGGTGCTTTTTTTACTGTAATAAACTACACCAAAAAATCTACACTTGTTGATTTGCAGTAAAAAAAATTAAAATAAATAAATCAATCAATCAATGTTTATTTATATAGCCCTAAATCACAATAACTGGTAGCTCAGGTGCCAAAATGTTACTGTAAAAATGCAGGCTTTTTTATTTACAGTAAAAAACAAATGTACATTTTACAGTAAAATTCTGGTAACTGAGCTGTTGTTTTTTTAACCATAAAAACAGCAGTACTGTTTTCCCATTTACAGTTATTTACACTAAATTATTGCAACTTACCATATATTTTTTTTACATTTTAGGCTTTTTAAAAATCTACTAATAAAATGCATTAAAAAAATGGTGTAATAATAGTATTCACTGTTAGAAGCGGCCCTTAGGGGCCAAAAATAACTGCGATGTGGCCCTCAGTGAAAAAGACTTTGACACCTCTGTTTTAGGGTAAAAAAGAAGCAGCTCAGTCGCCAGAATTCTGTGGTAAAAATAATAGTGGTGCTGATTTTCTAATGCACCTAGCAATGATGCTAATGCTATAGTAATAGTTTAGTATAGTAAAACAGGGAACAGAGATTTTAGGGTAAAAACTGTCAGCTCAATCGCTAGAATTTAAGAAAGAACAACAGTGGTTTTCAATTTGCGGTAATTTGGTGTGAAAACCACCATCAATTTGATGGTAAAACGCTACACTGTAAAGGCAAATAGAATACTTTACTAGAAAGAACAAAGTAAGTTTACTGGACTTTCACCAAAATGTTGACTTTGCTGTCAGTGGCTGAGAGTTGTGAAGGTGGCACTATCTCACAGAAATGGCATTATTCAAGTGAACTTACTCAGTCGGAGTTGTTATTAGGAATAATGAATAATGAACAGATAAGCTACGTAGCTTAGCTACATGTTAGGACCATATATTTATTGTTTACTACTGGAACTTATATTTCAAGAAAAGACACTTTTTTAGCTAAGCTATGTAGCCTAGCTACATGTAGCTAAGCTACGTTGTTTAACTACATGTAGCTAAGCTACGTCGCTTAACATGTAGCTAAGCTATGTAGCTTAGCTACATGTTAGGACCATCTATTTATTGTTTACTACCGGAAATTATATTTCAAGAAAAGACACTTTTTTAGCTAAGCTACGTAGCCTAGCTACATGTAGCTAAGCTACGCATCTTAACTACATGTAGCTAAGCTACATGTAGTTAAACTAAAAAAGTGTCTTTTCTTGAAATATGATTTCCGGTAGTAAACAATAAATAGATAGTCCTAACATGTAGCCTAGCTACATGTAGCTAAGCTACGTAGTTTAACTACATGTAGCTAAGCTACGTAGCTTAACTACATGTAACTAAGCTACATAGATTAGCTACATGTTAGGACCATATATTTATTGTTTACTACCGGAAATTATATTTCAAGAAAAGACACTTTTTTAGCTAAGCTACATAGCCTAGCTACATGTAGCTAAGCTACGTAGTTTAACTACATGTAGCTAAGCTACGTAGTTTAACTACATGTGGCTAAGCTACGTAGTTTAACTACATGTAGCTAAGCTACGTAGCTTAACTACATATAGCTAAGCTACATGTTAGGACCATCTATTGTTTACTACCGGAAATTATATTTCAAGAAAAGACACTTTTTAGCTAAACAATGTAGCTTAACTACATGTAGCTAAGATATGTAGCTTAACTACGTGTAGCTAAATTACGTAGTTTAGCTACATGTTAGGACCGTATATATATATTGTTTACTACCGAAAATTATATTTCAAGAAAATACACTTTTTTAGCTAAGCTATGTATTTTAGGTACATGTAGTTAAGCTGTTTAGCTTAGCTACATGTAATTAGGGTACATGTTAGGACTATCTGTTTATTGTTTACTACCGGAAATTATATTTCTAGAAAAGACACTTTTTTAGTTTAACTACATGTAGTTAAGATGTGTAGCTTAGCTACCTGTAGTTAGGCTACGTGTTAGGACCATATATTTAATGTTTACTTTTGGAAATTATATTTCAAGAAAATACCCTTTTTTTAGCTAAGCTATTTAGCTTAGCTACATGTAGTTAAGCTACATGTTAGGACTATCTATTTATTGTTTACTACCAGAAATTATTTTTCAAGAAAATACACTTTTTTAGCTAAGCTACATAGCCTAGCTACATGTAGCTAAGCTACATAGCTTAACTACATGTAGCTAAGCTACGTAGTTTAACTACATGTAGCTAAGCTACGTAGCTTAGCTACATGTTAGGACCATATATTTATTGTTTACTACCGGAAATTATATTTTTAAGAAAATACACTTTTTTAGCTAAGCTACATGTTAGGACTATCTATTTATTGTTTACTACCGGAAATTATTTTTCAAGAAAGGACACTTTTTTTTAGCTAAACTACGTAGTTTAACTACATGTAGCTAAGCTACGTAGCTTAACTACATGTAGCTAAGCTACGTAGCTTAGCTACATGTTAGGACCATATATATATTGTTTACTACCGGAAATTATATTTTTAAGAAAATACACTTTTTTAGCTAAGCTACATGTGGTTAAGCTACATGTTATGACCATCTCTTTATTGTCTACTACAGGAAAGTATACTTCAAGAAAAGACACTTTTTTAGCTAAGCTACATAGCTTAACTCCATTTTCCAGTAGCTTGTCATGTCCAAGTGGAGAAAAGGAAATCTTTGACGCAAACAAGACAACCGCTCCAATGTTGTGAGGCACCAAATGGGACCTCAGTGAAGTTCTTAGATGGTATTTTCCAAGGTTTTTGTAAATATGTTTTCTTAGTATTCATGGCTACTCAATACCTTTTTAGCAGCAGTCAGGTGGCGCCTCATTGAAATACTGCAGCCAATTTGTTCGACAATTTCTCGAAGCTTCAACGCATGTTTCGGCTCAAGACTCCACCTGCTGGTCAAATGTAGAATTACAACAAACGTAAAGTGTGATGCGTTGAAATGTTGCGTCTATTATGGCTCCTGGAAATGACGATGACTCACAATAAATGTTTGACAAAATGTGTTTACTAGGTAAATCAACAAAGTATAATAAATGATGTGTTATATATGTGCATATATTGTGTGTTGGCATTTAGCCAACATGAAGAGGAAGATGACAACATAATGTCATTTTCACAATGATGTGAAAATTTTAGTTTATTTTTATGTATTTGTACATTTTTTTACAAAACCTCTCCATCAACCAGCTATTGCTTTCTTGTATCTTATTAAAAATAATAAATACAGAGTGCGTCACTTTGATAAATGTAATGTTTACAGAGATAAATACATTTGGGAATGGACTTTGCCGAGAATCGAACCCAAGTCTTGTGGATCAGAAGGTGGATGCGCGAACCGTTACGCTACCAAAGTTTGATGACGTCACTGATAAAAAACAAATAAATCTATTTTTAAACAAATAAATTCTTATTCCAGAGAGATATTAAAAACTTTTTTTTTTAAATCCAGATTCCGAACCGACCACAAGTCTCAAAAGGCCACACTTTCAATGGAGCTTAGGCGGTTTATGAGTTTTCGAATCTCGATGCAGCATCTGAACCGCGTCCCCAAACAGTCACGTGACACAAGCGGGCAGCGAGGCTTTACACGTCATCATTTCTAGCTCCTCCCCTAAATATTATATTGGTGGTGATGTCTCTTAGTCTGCAATGAGGTGACGACTTGTCCAGGGTGTACCGCGCCTTCCGCCCGATTGTAGCTGAGACCCCAAAAGGGACAAGCGGTAGAAAATGGATGGATGGGATGGATGTCTCTTGGTGAAAATTGTTGTTTTTGGCACATTTTTGGCCCTTGGAGGCCAAACGTTAAGGCTCCCCTGATATAAAAGGTATATAATTATATCCATTCGTACGACAGAATAAAGAATAAATACATTTTCCTCATGTCAAATTTGTGCTTTGGCTCTTGAAAGGCTGGAAAAGACTGGTGTAGACGAGCACAATGTACCCCACGTGGCATCATAACACTGTTAGCTGTCCCAGCGCTCTTCTTTTCACTTACTGTTTGTCTTTCATTTGACTCAAGTGTTCCTGCTTGCCAATCAGGTTGCTTTATGTTCACTCTTCTGAGATTGTGCACTACCTCGTTGCCAAAGTTCTTCTCTGTTTAGTCTTTGTTGCTGTCTTCCTGTGCACTCCCTAGCTGCACTAGCTTTTCATTAAACTCGTGGCCCGACCGAAATTCGTAGGTATCACCGGGAACCGATTCACGTAAAATCCAACGGAGCCATATTTCATTACCTTTGTTGCACGTCCGGTTGCAGACTCGCACCGGTTCAAGCACTTGACGGGGAAACAAGCACTCAGGCACTCAGATTTGACTCAGCCTCTAGTTAATGTTACAATTTTCCATGCCAACAAAGCAAGACGAAGGAGCTCACAAGCACAGCAGCTTTTCAAAATACGCTAGCTCGATGCTAATTTATACAGGATTTGCCATAGACATGCTACTGATTAGCATTAGCAATTTTACATGGTGATTTCAATCCCTCCAAATTTGTTAATGAAAAATACAATTATGTACGTTACACTCACTGATGTGTAATAAGTGCAATACTTACAGTAGAAACACTTCGTAGGGCTCAACAAAAGACAAGACTGGCACGTTCAACTTAATGGCAAAGACTACTTCCCGGCTAAAAGCAACACATTGTAGTCGCCATCTAGTCTGCTCGAGGCCACCTTAATGCATGGGCGTACCTGGACTAAAGCCCAGGGGCCCCACCCAATCAGGGGCCCCGATTTTGATGGCGGAATGCAATGAATGGCGTTCATAGCTGTCAATCACAGACAGCTCAGCTTCGTGTAGAGATTGTGTACTCTGTCTCTCTCTCTCTCTCTCTCTCTCTCTCGAACCCTCGCCGCGAGTGTGAGAGGCCAGCTTGTTGACCACTGAGCTAAAAGCACAGGCAGATGTATTCATAAACAAAAATCCTAAAAACTTACAAAGTTTACAAATAAATAGATATGATCAAAATAGTATCAATCTCACAGAGATTCCCGAGTCATTTTGAGAGAAAATGAGGAAGCCAGTCACGCGATCGCCTGACGTTGAGGAGGAACCACAGATCCCTTCCCCATCAACAACAATGCTAATCAAGCAGACTTTGTGAGAGCCGACGAGGATCGCTTTGGGAAAAATGATGATCCAAAACCTTATATTTTTGAGCCCGAGCACAAGGAGGATGAGTTTTAGAAGCAGAGTGATGGGTGTAGCTTTATTGTGACACTATAGCATTAGCATCATTGCTAGGTGCTAAACATACAAACTAACCATAACAAACCAGAATAAAACAAAGACTTACTGTAATATCATGTACATAGTGTATATACCCCCCCCCATTTTTTGTATATATTGTTTTTGAAATCACCTGACATGTATACTGTGTATATGTACATCATTTATAAATGTTTTTAACGTAATGTTTTATGTACATGTTACAAGTTATGTATCTTTTATTATTAAATGTATCAAATATTCTCAAATTCTCCACATCGAGAGGAGCCAGATGAGGTGGTTCGGGCATCTGGTCAGGATGCCACCCAAACGCCTCCCTAGGGAGGTGTTTCAGGCACGTCTGACCGGTAGGAGGCCACGGGGAAGACCCAGGACACGTTGGGGAGACTATGTCTCCCGGTTGGCCTGGGAACGCCTCGGGATCCCCCGGGAAGAGCTGAACGAAGTGGCTGGGTAGAGGGAAGTCTGGGCTTCCCTGCTTAGGCTGCTGCCCCCGCGACCCGACCTCGGATAAGCCGAAGAAGATGGATGGATGTATCAAATGTGATGAATATTTAATGGACCACAATGGAAACAAGCCTTTTGACTTTTTGTGCTTTCCATTTGCCTTTTTAAAGCATTACATGGATTACATTCTTGAAGATGTCAATAAACTTCTCAATCAATCAATCAAAAATAATAGTTAGATATTTAATTACCATTTGTAACGCATAAAAAATAAAATCATGTGTGTTCTTGTCTTACATAAGGATTGTGAATGATTTATTTCACTTTTGTGCGTATTTCCAGTATGACTGCCCTAATAATATGGTCGGAGTGCTGGAGTGTTACTACCGTGACATACACTATATTGCCAAAAGTATTTGGCCACCCATTCAAATGATGAGAATCAGGTGCCCTACTTACTTCGCCCGGTGTATCAAATCAAGCACTTAGGCATGGAGACTGTTTCTACAAACATTTGTGATTTCCAGCGTGGAACTGTCACAGGATGCCGTCGTGAAATTTCCTCGCTCCTAAATATTCCAAAGTCAACTTTATTATAAGAAAAGTGAAGAGTTTGTGAACAACAGCAACTCAGCCACCAAGTGGTAGGCCACGTAAACTGACAGAGAGGTGTCAGCGGATGCTGAAGCGCATAGTGCAAAGACTTTCTGCACAGTCAGTTGCTACAGAGCTCCAAACTTCATGTGACCATCGAATTAGCCCACGTACAGTACGCAGAGAGCTTCATGGAATGGGTTTCCATGGCCGAGCAGCTGTATCTAAGCCATACATCACCAAGTCCAATGCAAAGTGTGGGATGCAGTGGTGTAAAGCACGTCGCCACTGGACTCTAGAGCAGTCTTCTCTGGACTGATGAGTCACGCTTTTCCATCTGGCAATCTGATGGACCAGTCTGGGTTTGGAGGTTGCCAGGAGAACGCTACATTTCGGACTCCATTGTGCCGAGTGTGAAATTTGGTGGAGGAGGAATTATGGTGCGGGGTTGTTTTTCAGGAGTTGGGCTTGGCCCCTTAGTTCCAGTGAAATGAACATTGAATGCTCCAGGATACCAAAACATTTTGGACAATCCCATGGGATGGCACTTCAACTTCACATGTGAGTAAAGGCAGGTGGCCAAATACTTTTGGCAATATAGTGTATGTTCGGAGCGGAATATACAAAATGTGGCATTTTGTGTTGTTTAGTCAGTATTTTCACATACTTTGCAGATTGCAAACACAATTGGATGTGTTTAATGGACACAATGAAACACAAATAAGCGTATAAAGTCAACTTGTTTAGAATAGATAGAATAGAAAGTACTTTATTGATCCCCGGGGGAAAGTCAGCAGCACAGTTCGCTCACAATAGACAATAAACACTTAGGTATTTTTTACATGTGAATAATATAAATACAGTCTATTATACAGCATTATTCACATGTGAATAATATAAATACAGTCTATTATACAGCATTATTCACATGTGAATAACATAAATACAGTCTATTATACAGAATTATGCATATGTGAACAATATAAATACAGTCTATTATACAGCATTATTCACATGTGAATAACATAAATACAGTCTATTATACAGCATTATTCACATGTGAATAAAATAAATACAGTATATTATACAGCATTATTCACATGTGAATAATATAAATACAGTCTATTATACAGCATTATTCACATGTGAATAACATAAATACAGTCTATTATACTGCATTATTCACATGTGAATAACATAAATAGTCTATTATACAGCATTATTCACATGTGAATAACATAAATACAGTCTATTATACAGCATTATTCACATGTGAATAACATAAATACAGTCTATTATACAGCCTTATTCACATGTGAATAATATAAATACAGTCTGTTATACAGCATTATTCACATGTGAATAACATAAATACAGTCTATTATACAGCATTATTCACATGTGAATAATATAGATACAGTCTGTTATACAGCATTATTCACATGTGAATAACATAAATACAGTCTATTATACATCATTATGCATATGTGAACAATATAAATACAGTCTATTATACAGCATTATTCACATGTGAATAACATAAATACAGTATATTATACAGCATTATTCACATGTGAATAATATAAATACAGTCTATTATACAGCATTATTCACATGTGAATAACATAAATACAGTCTATTATACAGCCTGATTCACATGTGAATAATATAAATACAGTCTGTTATACAGCATTATTCACATGTGAATAACATAAATACAGTCTATTATACAGCATTATTCACATGTGAATAATATAGATACAGTCTGTTATACAGCATTATTCACATGTGAATAACATAAATACAGTCTATTATGTAGCATTATTTACATGTGAATAACATAAATACAGTCTATTATACAGCATTATTCACATGTGAATAATATAAATAGTCTATTATACAGCATTATTCACATGTGTATATCATAAATACAGTCCATTATAGAGCATTATTCACGTGTAAATAACATAAATACAGTCTATTATACAGCATTATTCACGTGTGAATAAAATAAATACAGTCTATTATACAGCATTATTCACAAGTGAACAATATAAATACAGTCTATTATACAGCATTATTCACGTGTAAATAACATAAATACAGTCTATTATACAGCATTATTCACATGTGAATAACATAAATACAGTCTATTATACAGCATTATTCACATGTGAATAACATAAATACAGTCTATTATACAGCATTATTCATGTGTGAATAATATAAATGCAGTCTATTATACAGCATTATTCACGTGTAAATAACATAAATACAGTCTATTATACAGCATTATTCACGTGTGAATAAAATAAATACAGTCTATTATACAGCATTATTCACGTGTGAATAACATAAATACAGTCTATTATACTGCATTATTCACATGTGAATAACATAAATACAGTCTATTATACAGCATTATTCACATGTGAATAATATAAATACAGTCTATTATACAGCATTATTCACATGTGAATAACATAAATACAGTCTATTATACATCATTATGCATATGTGAACAATATAAATACAGTCTATTATACAGCATTATTCACATGTGAATAACATAAATACAGTATATTATACAGCATTATTCACATGTGAATAATATAAATACAGTCTATTATACAGCATTATTCACATGTGAATAACATAAATACAGTATATTATACAGCATTATTCACATGTGAATAATATAAATACAGTCTATTATACAGCATTATTCACATGTGAATAACATAAATACAGTCTATTATACTGCATTATTCACATGTGGATAACATAAATACAGTCTATTATACAGCATTATTCACATGTGAATAATATAAATACAGTCTATTATACAGCATTATTCACATGTGAATAACATAAATACAGTCTATTATACATCATTATGCATATGTGAACAATATAAATACAGTCTATTATACAGCATTATTCACATGTGAATAACATAAATACAGTATATTATACAGCATTATTCACATGTGACTAATATAAATACAGTCTATTATACAGCATTATTCACATGTGAATAACATAAATACAGTCTATTATACAGCCTTATTCACATGTGAATAATATAAATACAGTCTGTTATACAGCATTATTCACATGTGAATAACATAAATACAGTCTATTATACAGCATTATTCACATGTGAATAATATAGATACAGTCTGTTATACAGCATTATTCACATGTGAATAACATAAATACAGTCTATTATATAGCATTATTTACATGTGAATAACATAAATACAGTCTATTATACAGCATTATTCACATGTGAATAATATAAATAGTCTATTATACAGCATTATTCACATGTGTATATCATAAATACAGTCCATTATACAGCATTATTCACGTGTAAATAACATAAATACAGTCTATTATACAGCATTATTCACGTGTGAATCATATAAATACAGTCTATTATACAGCATTATTCACGTGTGAATAAAATAAATACAGTCTATTATACAGCATTATTCACATGTGAACAATATAAATACAGTCTATTATACAGCATTATTCACGTGTAAATAACATAAATACAGTCTATTATACAGCATTATTCACATGTGAATAAAATAAATACAGTCTATTATACAGCATTATTCACATGTGAATAACATAAATACAGTCTATTATACAGCATTATTCACATGTGAATAATATAAATGCAGTCTATTATACAGAATTATTCACATGTGAATAATATAAATACAGTCTATTATACAGCATTATTCACATGTGAATAATATAAATACAGTCTATTATGCAGCATTATTCACGTGTAAATAACATAAATACAGTCTATTATACAGCATTATTCACGTGTGAATAAAATACATACAGTCTATTATACAGCATTATTCACATGGGAATAACATAAATACAGTCTATTATACAGCATTATTCACATGTGAATAACATAAATACAGTCTATTATACAGCATTATTTATGTGTGAATAATATAAATGCAGTCTATTATACAGCATTATTCACGTGTAAATAACATAAATACAGTCTATTATATAGCATTATTCACGTGTGAATAAAATAAATACAGTCTATTATACAGCATTATTCACATGTGAATAACATAAATACAGACTATTATACAGCATTATTCACATGTGAATAATATAAATACAGTCTATTATACAGCATTATTCACATGTGAATAACATAAATACTTTATACATTTACAGTACATGTACAGTCAAAAGGAACATATGCATTATACAGTCTGATGGCTGTCCACTCTACTGCGCCTTTAATGCTAATGAGCTGTCCCACGCCTCTCTCCCACAGAGCGTCTGCCTCTGAAAGTCCGGTCCCAAACGGAGGGTGGAGTGGTTCTACCAGCGACGCGGTCTCTCCGCCCTCCACACACGGGGCACTCCCTGCAGGGCAAACAGCGCACAAAGGCTGGGTAAACACCTCCCCGCCGAGGGCCCGCTCACCACGCGGAGACACATGCAGGGAGGATCCCCCGTCCTGCAGCTCCTATTAATAGCAGCCATGACAACAATGCGTGTGACACGCAGGAATGTATCCAGTCGGGGCGTCAGACGGGCCACAAAGGCAGGAGGGAGGAGGTGAGAGGTCAGTGGGGAGTGATTGATGTTTTTGTTGTGCAGGTGAAGTCCAAGGTGACACCTGCACAGCAGAGCCAACACAGGAGCTCAGATTAGAACTCGCATTCTTGTCAACAATATTGACATTATTGTGCTTGGAGTTGGCAGTGGACACTGAGCGCTATGCTGAGAATAAAAGTAGAGGACAGTGGAACCTCTCTTTGGTTCACGAACATTTACATAGCGCCAAATATGGCGGGGGCCCCAACGTCACTTCCTGTTTACATCCCGTACACACTTCTGGCGTGTATATTTCCACAATTGTCGCACAAAACCCAAAACCAGTGAAGTTGGTACGTTGTGTAAATGGTAAATAAAAACAGAATACAATGATTTGCAAATCCTTTTCAACTTATATTCAATTGAATAGACTGCAAAGACAAGATATTTAATGTTCTAACTGAGAAACTTTATTTATTTTTTGCAAATAATCATTAACTTAGAATTTAATGGCAGCAACACATTGCAAAAAAGTTGTCGCAGGGGCATTTTTACCACTGTGTTACATGGCCTTTCCTTTTAACAACACTCAGTAAACGTTTGGGAACTGAGGAGACACATTTTTGAAGCTTCTCAGGTGGAATTCTTTCCCATTCTTGCTTGATGTACAGCTTAAGTTGTTCAACAGTCCGGGGGTCTCCGTTGTGGTATTTTAGGCTTAATAATGCGCCACACATTTTCAATGGGAGACAGATCTGGACTACAGGCAGGCCAGTCTAGTACCCGCACTCTTTTACTATGAAGCCACGTTGATGTAACACGTGGCTTGGCATTGTCTTGCTGAAATAAGCAGGGGCGTCCATGGTAACGTTGCTTGGATGGCAACATATGTTGCTCCAAAACCTGTATGTACCTTTCAGCATTAATGGTGCCTTCACAGATGTGTAAGTTACCCATGTCTTGGGCACTAATACACCCCCATACCATCACAGATGCTGGCTTTTCAACTTTGCACCTATAGCAATCCGGATAGTTCTTTTCCTCTTTGGTCCGGAGGACACGACGTCCACAGTTTCCAAAAAACAGTCTATATACATATATATATATACATGTATATATATATATATATATATATATATATATATATATATATATATATATATATATATATATATATATATATATATACATATATATATATATATATATATATATACATATATACGTACATATATATATACATATATATGTACATACATCACTCCAAACGTCATTGACATAATGACAAATGGCTGCCAGATTCATTTTCAGCAGCAAACAAACAGAAGTTTGGAACTAAAGTCATAGAAGTTTCTTAAGCGCAAAAATGATGACTAAAGTGTTGAAGCTGTATTTTCATTTGCACTTTAATTTCATTGACAGTTTATTTAAGAAGCATTCCTATTATCATTTATCATTAATTTATTTAGAACGCAGTCTATATTTGTATGTCATTTTACTTTTGAAGTGCCTACTTTTGCAGTGTATTTGATTAGTATTCAGTTTTAGGTGTTAAGTGTTTATTTTCCAGGTTCAGCCTGTTAAACTAGAATAAGTCGGTTCAATCAAGTTCTTGAATACCACTAATATCAACTTTCAGATTCAGTGTTATAATCGGAGTGGGCCCCGGGCCCCTCTGTAGTGGAAAAGTTGGGCGGGGAACACCCTGGACAAGTGGCATCCCGGGGTCAAAAAGGTAAGGAACCCCTAATCTAGGAGGTTGGACCAGCTCCTTGTAACCATGGAAACCACAACACAAAGCAACTTTCTCCCTCTTCCATGTACCTTACACACACTTGTTGACATTCCTCTGTGTGTGTGTGTGTGTGTTGTGTCAGGCCATTGTGCAAACATTGTCACGCTCACACAACCTTCAACAAGTTGGTGGCTCAGCGTGATGGATGATGTCGACGTGATGGATGATGTCGCTGTGATGGATGATGTCGACGCGCTCGCCACACGCAATGTTTCCACTTAAGTCATCAAATCAGCTCTTATCAGCAGTCAGATGGACTTGAAGGACTTGCAGCTGAATGCTGTCCATCAACACGCTGTCATCACTCGAGGGGCGGAGCCAGATGTAGCGTGGGCGGGGTTTCCAGTTGACCTCTTATTGTATCAACATTGCGAGTAGTTACTCACCGCTGACTCAGCTGAAATATGCATCATTTACAGTATGAAACAATTTCAAAATGCTAAATTACAGCTAAAAACAATACTTTAAAAATAAATATCAAATAAAATACAAATATATAATAAAATAAGAATTTAAAAATGAAATTTTTGTGATTAATAAATATTACATTTTTTAAAAAGACAAGTGAAGAATGACATGTAGTCATGAAATATTTTCCAAATGATAATTTAAAGCTAGAAAACAAAATACTTTGAAAATAAAGATGAAACAATTACAAGTATATATTTAATAAATAAAATAAGCATTTAAAAAGCACCTTAATTAATTTTACACGTGTTATTTAAAAAAAATAACATTATGAAAATGCATAAATCAAGAATGACTGCCATGAAATAACTTAAAAAATGCTAATTTAGAGCTAAAAACAAAATACCTTAAAAATAAAACAAATACAAATATATAATAATAATAATAAAATAAGCAGGTAAAAAGCATTTTAATGGTGAAGGACATTTTTTGATTAATCAATTAAATATATAAACATTATGAAAAGACAAATCAAGAATAACATATGGTCATGAAACAATTTCAAAATGCAAAATTATAGCTAAAAACAATACTTTAAAAATAAATATTAAATAAAATACAAACATATAATAATAAAATAAGCACTTAAAAATGAAATTTTTATGATTAATATATATTACATTTTGAAAAGACAAATGAAGAATGACATATAGTCATGAAATGTTTTCAAAATTGTTATTTAAAGCTAGAAACAAAATACCTTGAAAATACTTATAAAACAATTACAAATATATATTTAATAAAACAATCATTTAAAAAGCACCTTTATGAATGTTAAAATGTTTATGGTTAATCAAGTATTTTTTAAAAACATTATAAAAATGCATAAATCAAGAATGACTGCCATGAAATAACTTCAAAATGCTAATTTAGAGCTAAAAACGAAACCTTAAAATTAAAAAATACAAATATTTAATAATAAAATAAGCAGTTAAAAATAAATTTAATGGTGGACTTTTTTGATTAATCAATCAATAAAATACATGAGAAATCAAGAATGACATTCGGTCATGAAATAGTTTTCTAAATGCTAATTTAAAGCTAAAAACAAAATACTTAAAAAATATGAAAAAATAAAAACATAACTTTAATCACTTTAATTATTGATGAATTATAATTTTTTTTACGATTAATCAATTAAATATAAAAAACATGAAAACATAAATCAAGAATGCCATATATAGTCATTCATTTCAAAAAGCTAATTTAAAGCTAAAAACAAAATACTGTCAAAATAAAAAACTTCAATGGCGAATTTGACATTTTTATGATTAAAAAACATTGGAAAAATGAATTAATCAAGAATTAAATATTAATTTCAAAATGCTAATAAAAGCTAAAAACTAAATACTTAAAAAATAAATATGAAAAAAATTAACAAAAAATGTTTTGAATATAAAAATGTCAAATTCATCATTAATCCAATATATAACATTAAGACATAAATCACATATGCTGTAGCCATGAAAGCATTATTAAATGCTCATTGAAAACTAAAAACAAAATAGTGTGTTGACTGTAGTTGTTGCCATGTTCGTCCACAGGAAGTGAGCGTGCAGCTTCCACTCCTGTGGGAAAAACTTTCTGCAGGGAATTTGTGTCCATTCATCCAGAGGAGCATTGTTGAGGTCAGAGGTCACTGATTTGACCCCAGATAAGGCTGCTGGCTGGCCATCTCTGTTCCACTGCAACCTCACTGTTTGATAGGGTTGAGGTCAGGGCCCTCAACTTCTCCCACACCAAAGACATCCAGCCACGCCTCGATGGTCAGCGGCCAGAAGAGAATAAAAGACTACCTAAAAACTCAGAAGTTTTGTCTTATGATTAATAAATCTTTTAAAACAAGGGTGTCCACACTTATTCACGATAGTGACCCTCCTTTTTGTCCCCCATCGTCTAAATCAGGGGTGTGCAAACTTTTTCCACTGAGGGCCGCACACTGAAAAATCAAAGCAAGCGGGGGCCATTTTGATATTTTTTATTTCAAAAACCAATACAATATTTGTATAAAAAATATACATTGAGGCCTCCACTCAGATCCCGGGGACCCCAAAGGGTTTTGGTCAAAAAAATATAAAAAATGTGTTATTATTTAGTATTATTATTATTATTATTATTATTATTATTATTATTATTATTACTCAAGATTTAAATCTGTAGATCAACATTAGGTCTATCTGTCAATATTACATTGTTAAATATTTAAGTTGTGTGCTCTTTTTGTCCCAAAAAATCCTGTTTTTTATGGAAAAAACACAAAATATGCAATATTTTCACCCAATAAACATTTTAAGTGGAATATTTGAGATTATATAATAGTTGGAGCCTAAAAAGGTCAATAACTCATAACAACATGGATTTTAATTAATCATTATTTTTTGAGCAATGACACTTAAAAAAAAAAAGTCCCACTAAAATTATTGGGGATCCAAAAGGGTCCTACTCATCAAAGTGTTAAAAAATAAATTATAATTTTTTTTTAACTTTAAACACAATAATCTAGAGATCACCTTCAGGTCTATCCGTCAATTATAAGTTTTATTGTTGTTTGTGTTTTTTGTTTGTTCGTTATAGGCCCTTCTTAAAAAAAAAAAAAAACAGCTTAGTTTCTTTTATATAGCAAACACAAAATATGCAACATTTCCCCCCCAAAATATCTCAAAGTGCAATATTTAATGTGACGTAATTGGAGCCTTGAATAGGTCAATAATTCATAATGACATTGATTTTGATTCATTATTATTTTTTAAAGAAAGAAACAGCCTGCATGGCAGCTTTGTGTTATTAGAGTCAACATTGCAACATTTTCTTGTTACATTTCACCTGTTTGCTCTTTTATACCACTTTTTATGTTTTTGTTTAGTTTTTTATCGTATTTTCAGACTGTGCCGTGGGGCCGTTCAAAAATTACCAGCGGGCCGCAAATGGCCCCCGGGCCGCACTTTGGACACCGCTGGTCTAAATCATCTTAATAGAAGTAAGAAAAGGGAACAATTCCAAAGTGTTGGATCATTTTGAGCTTTTTGTACCAAATAAAGTCAACATTTATCTTTTCCTGTTTAGGACTTGGCTCACTGACCGAAAGTGCACATTTAAGGTCACTTTCCTGGTTCATGACAAAATAACTCATAAAAATGATATGCTTACAGTAATCCCTTGTTTATGGCTGTTAATTGGTTCCGCACATGACATCTTAGTCTATTTTAAGAATAGACTAAGAAGAGAAGTATTGCGGGAAGAGATTATTCTAGATTGTACCTAATGTCATGACTGGTTTTATTGATTATTGACTATTTTATTGATTATGGGACAAGCAGTAGAAAATGGATGGATGGTACTTTTTCATCACTTATTGTTTGTCTTTGGTACACTAATGCAGTGGTCCCCAACCACCGGGCCACGGACCGGTACTTGATTGGTACCGGGCCGCAAAAGAAATAAAAAGAAATAAATAAATATTTTTTTTAATTTTTATTAAATCAACATAAAAAACACAAGATACACTTACAATTAGTGCACCAACCCAAAAAACCTCCCTCCCCCATTCGCACAAAAGGGTTGTTTCTTTCTATTATTAATATTCTGGTTCCTACATTATATATCAATATATATCAATACAGTCTGCAGGGATACAGTCCGTAAGCACACATGATTGTATTTTTTTATGACAAAAAATAAATAAAATTAAAAAAAATTAAAATAACCCCCCCCACGGTCCGTGGGACAAATTTTCAAGCGTTGACCGGTCCGCAGTTACAAAAAGATTGGGGACCTCTGCACTAATGTGTATATTTTAGGCAATTGGTTCTTTGTTTTATTTTTGCACAAAAAAAAAATATATATATATATTTTTTACATTGCTCTTTTTATCTTTGGTATGAACATTATTATGTAAACTCAAAGTTTTTATTTTTTGGTTCTTTGTTGTTGCTATTTTTGTATTACGACATTTTATTATTGATCATGTTGTACTGCATTGTAATTGACTTGACTTTATTTATTCATGCTTGCAGTGGAGCCAAGGCCCCACTGAAAAAACAGCTGAACTTTACAATGAATATTAAACAAACAAAGATAAAAAAATAAAATAAAAATAAAAATATGAAAAGAACAGACAGTATTTTATATAAAAAAAAACATTTTCATCTTTTGTTTTGTGATTGTGTTGATGTTTTTTGCCTGGACCCCAGGAAGAATAGTCTCCACCGCGGTGCGGACTAACGGGGATCCTTAATAAACTAAACTAATAAACATCGATGAACTATAAATGAAATATTTTCATGCCTGGGACCTTCTAAATAGGTTGTTCAACAGTATGAGAGCGCTCCAGACATGAAATATCACCTTTAATCCAATTAAGTAATGCTGGCTGAGGCTGAGCCAATCAGTGGCCAGGATACTGAACAGCGCACTCTGATGGGTTTGGCGGCCAATGGTACTGTAGTATTGTTCATTGTACATTATTTTGCCATTTTTATGCTTAAAAATGCTTACTTTAGGGCTGACATGGGGTTGTGAGTTCAAACCCCGGCCGAGTCATACCAAAGACTATAAAAATGGGAGCCATTACCTCCCTGCTTGGCACTCAGCATCAAGGGTTGGAATTGGGGGTTAAATCACCAAAAATTATTCCCGGGCGCGGCCACCGCTGCTGCTCACTGCTCCCCTCACCTCCCAGGGGGGGCAAGGGTGATGGGTCAAATGCAGAGAATAATTTCGCCACACCTAGTGTGTGTGTGTGTGACAATCATTGGTACTTTAACTTTTTAACTTAAAATGTTGTAGAGTACGCTTTTTTTTAAAAAAATCAGCAATGAGGCAATATTTGAAGTGCTGGACTGTCCGAATAATTGTATCCAAGTTATCACAAAACTTTGTGTTGCCACAAGTTCCCGGCGAGCAGACAAAAAGCTGTCTTTGATCTTACCAATCAAAAGGCTTGTAAAACTCCACTGTGTAAGATGGGAAGCGACATGAAGGTGTCGGTTGCTTTGATCTATTGTAATCCACAGGAAGATTTTGTCTTGACCCGAGATCTACAAAGCGGAGAGGAAGCAGGACCTGACCCCCCTCCTTTTCTTTGAACTGTTTTGTAACCAAAGGTGACGGCTGTTTACGACCCCCTTTCCTTTAGAAACAGCTGTTGCCATGTAATCAGGGAAAGTCCAAATAAAAGAGGAGGCTTGCGACCTTTCGTCAGAGCGTGGTAGAAGACTGTGCAAAAAGTACAGCCCAGACGTTTCTCCTCAATGAGCGAAATTGAATTCTGTCTGTTTAATTCCTTGCTTCTTGTCTTGTTTAATAGATGTCATCAGTGTTTGAACCTGACAGGGACGACTAATTTATTTTTGTTTTTTGGAATGCTTTACATAAAAGGTTAAGATTTAAAATACCTGCACAAGATTAACTATTGTTTTTTTTGGGCCTATATTTTGTTTCTGACTTGATTTCTTGTAAATAATCTTTACCATTTTTGTCAGGACTTGGACATCTGTGTCAACACCTGTACTTGTACGGCTATTACGTCATCTTTAGTGTGACTATTGTGGAATTCAGTTGTCTTATTTTGGTAACTTGGTATTGCCTTCATGGCGTGCTTGCATCAAAGGCCCGTTTACGCTGCACACCAAGTCGGATCTGTTCGAGTTGGGCGAGCCACAAACGACGTAGCTCGCCCCTATTTTTGGACAAATGAGGATCTTTTTTGAAGCTGAATATACGGAGGATGAACTGCTGCTTATAGAAGCGAGCACGAAGGAAGAGTGAGTCGTGGGAGCAGACGGAAGCCGAGGGAGTGAGGTGAAAGGGACGACTCTATAAATGTGGAACTTGGAGCCAAGCTATTTCAACATAAATGGAGTGCTTACCCAAAATCAACAAGAAACGCCATCATTTGACCAATCCCCTTGTTCACCCACTGGGAGGTGAGGGGAGCAGTGAGCAGCAGCGGTGGCCGCGCCCAGGAATAATTTTTGGGGATTTAACCCCCAATTCCAACCCTTGATGCTGAGTGCCAAGCAGGGAGGTAACAGGTCCCATTTTTATAGTCTTTGGTATGACTCGGCCGGGGTTTGAACTCACGACCTACCGATCTCAGGGCGGACACTCTAACCACTAGGCCACTGAGCAGGTGTATTACAAACTCAAACGTGTTTCATGTTGTCGTAGAAGTTAGCTTATCTCTTGCCGTAGTTAGCTTTTACGGCTAATACCGTAGCACACCGATGTGTTAGTACGCTAGAAAAAGAGTTCCTCAGTGTTCACTCTTACAATAACAATAACAATGTTGCTACACTATGGTTATTATACAGGTTACAGAGCGTAAATTAAGTATTATTGACACTTTTGGAATGCATTTTTAAAGCGATTTAGAGATGGAATTGATTGCTAACATTAGCTGCATGGCTAGCAACCTAGAACGAGACAATTTGTATATGTTAGACTGCATAACAAAAATGTTTTTGTCTTTTTGGCTCTCATAATGATCGTGAACGATAGCAAAATTTAAAAAAAAAGGTGCAGTTCCCCTTTAACAGTCATAAAAATATTACAACCCTCCCAAATATTTTACACATATACATCAATTCATACTTTATATTCACCTAAAAACACTCATTTTTAAGGTGTGGCAACTTTTATTTTATTTTATAGTAGTAGTAGTAGCAACTACCAACTTTCTTTGTTTTCACTTTATCAGAGTGCGCATGCAAGTGACGTCGGGGCCACATTGGGGCCACATTGGGGCCACATTGGGGCCACATTGGGTCCTGTGCGCGTTTACACTGGAGTCTGATAAAGATCACATTTTACTTGCTGTGTAAACAGTCCGATGGAAAGCATTTTATTTTGAAAAGATCTGATTTGGCCCACTTCGGCCTGCAGTGTAAACGTAGTCAAGAGTGTTTTTGGAACTTGACAGCAGGTAGAATAGCAACTACTCTTGTGGATCTTAATAAACAGACAAAAATGTTATTTTTTTGCAGGGTCAAGTGTAGTGACCTTTGTAAAGAGTATGCAGGTAGTGAGTGTGCCTTATACTCACTGAAAAGGAGGCTTTCTCACAAGGGTGGTGCTGCCTTTGTGATCCAGGTGGCTCCACCCAGCACCAAGGGTACGCTGCAGGTGGTCCAGGACACAGGAGATCCTTCCAGATGAGCAAACATAAACACAGGCTAAGTCCTCCATTTTTCTCCCTTCCATCTTTTTATGAGGTTCAGTTTCAGTCCCGGGCGTCATGGCCTCTTCAAGTCCTCTGAGAGGAGGCGGGGCAGAGAACCTGTCGCCCACAATAAAAGGGCCCCTCCTCTGAGGCGCCGCAGGCTTGTTCTAACCAGCGGCCTGCAGGAGTCCCATGTGGCAAATATGGTCTCCATCCCACCCGGCGGTGCGGAGGGAGGGGTTATTGGGGTGAACACCGAGGCGTGACTTTTAGGGGGGCTCCGGCACCCTATTAACAGCAGGATGGGTGGGTCCGGTCCGGTCCAGCCCGGCTTGTAAAGGGGCTCTCGCCTCCCAGCAGAGTCCAGCTGGACACTCCTCTGGTTTCTCCAGTGCGGCTGCCGCTGACAACTTGTGTGTTTATGGAGTGTGTGTCCAGGCCTCACGTGGGCCCCAACAATAAAAGAGCGAGTACCGCACAGGAGACAAGGATCACAACAATGAAGGAGCAAAGAAGGTACGCAGAAGGCTGATGGAATCATATCAATGCACATTAGTTAGGGCTGGGAATCTTTCGATTCGATTCAGAATCAACACTTTTTTTTTTTTAATAACATTGGGTGACAGTTCTATGATGAACTACATTCCTCTATAAAATAGATAATAGCTCTGATAAATGTATACATTACTTACAAGAAAACTGGTTTTATGGAATAAAATGCCACCCAAACATTTCCTGAAGTCAAATACAAATGAGTCAAACACAAATGAGTCAAATATGAATGAGTCAAAGTCAAATGCGTCAAAGACAAATGAGTCAAAGACAAATGAGTCAAAACCGGATGAGTCAAACACAAATGAGTCAAACACGGATGAGTCAAACACAATTGAGTCAAATAAAAATGAGTCAAAAAAGAGTCAAACAAGTGAGTCAAACACAAATGAGTCAAATACAGTAAGTCACAAATAAGTCAAATACAAATGAGTCACACAAATGAGTTAAACACAAATGAGTCAAACACAAGTCAAATACGAATGAGTCAAACACAAACGAGTCAAATACAAATGAGTCAAATACAAATACATCAAATACAAATAAGTCACAAACGAGTCAAACACAAACGAGTCAAATACAAGTAAGTCACAAACACAAACAAGATTCAAGATGCTTTATTATCGTCCATTCTTTAACATGTACAAGACATAAGAACTGAAATTTCATTTTCGGCACAGTCCTACTAAGAGCAGACGTACGTTACAGGGGGACAAGACGGGACCGCCAACGGATCAGCCACTTACAGCGCTCCTTAAAAAAACAAAAAATGAGTCAAATAAGTAAGTCCCAAACACAAACGGGTCAAATACAAATACATCAAACACAAGTAAGTCACAAACACAAACGAGTCAAACACAAACGAGTCAAATACAAGTAAGTCACAAACACAAACGAGTCAAATACAAATGAGTCACAAACACAAACGAGTCAAATACAAATTAGTCAAATACAAATACATCAAATACAAATAAGTCACAAACGAGTCAAATACAAGTAAGTCACAAACACAAACGAGTCAAATACAAATTAGTCACAAACACAAACGAGTCAAATACAAATTAGTCACAAACACAAACGAGTCAAATACAAATTAGTCACAAACACAAACGAGTCAAACACAAACGAGTCAAATACAAGTAAGTCACAAACACAAACGAGTCAAATACAAATGAGTCACAAACACAAACGAGTCAAATACAAATTAGTCAAATACAAATACATCAAATACAAATAAGTCACAAACGAGTCAAATACAAGTAAGTCACAAACACAAACGAGTCAAATACAAATTAGTCACAAACACAAACGAGTCAAATACAAATACATCAAATACAAATAAGTCACAAACGAGTCAAATACAAATGAGTCAAATACAAATAAGTCACAAACGAGTCAAACACAAACGAGTCAAATACAAGTCACAAACACAAACAAGTCAAATACAAATGAGTCAAACACAAACGAGTCAAATACAAGTCACAAACACAAACGAGTCAAATACAAATGAGTCACAAACACAAACAAGTCAAATACAAATGAGTCAAACACAAACGAGTCAAATACAAGTCACAAACACAAACGAGTCAAATACAAATTAGTCAAATAAGTCACAAACGAGTCAAACACAAACAAGTCAAACACAAGTCACAAACACAAACGAGTCAAATACAAATGAGTCACAAACACAAACGAGTCAAATACAAATGAGTCACAAACACAAACGAGTCAAATACAAATGAGTCAAATACAAATAAGTCACAAACGAGTCAAACACAAACAAGTCAAATACAAATGAGTCACAAACACAAACGAGTCAAATACAAATGAGTCACAAACACAAACGAGTCAAATACAAATTAGTCAAATACAAATAAGTCACAAACGAGTCAAACACAAACAAGTCAAACACAAGTCACAAACACAAACGAGTCAAATACAAATGAGTCACAAACACAAACGAGTCAAATACAAATGAGTCACAAACACAAACGAGTCAAATACAAATGAGTCAAATACAAATAAGTCACAAACAAGTCAAACACAAACAAGTCAAATACAAATGAGTCACAAACACAAACGAGTCAAATACAAATGAGTCACAAACACAAACGAGTCAAATACAAATGAGTCACAAACACAAACGAGTCTAATACAAATGAGTCACAAACACAAACGAGTCAAATACAAATGAGTCACAAACACAAACGAGTCAAATACAAATGAGTCAAACACAAACGAGTCAAATACAAATTAGTCAAATACAAATAAGTCACAAACGAGTCAAATACAAATGAGTCACAAACACAAACGAGTTAAATACAAATGAGTCACAAACACAAACGAGTCAAATACAAATGAGTCACAAACACAAACGAGTCAAATACAAATGAGTCAAATACAAATAAGTCACAAACGAGTCAAACACAAACAAGTCAAATACAAATGAGTCACAAACACAAACGAGTCAAATACAAATGAGTCACAAACACAAACGAGTCAAATACAAATGAGTCACAAACACAAACGAGTCAAATACAAATGAGTCACCAACACAAACGAGTCAAATACAAATGAGTCAAACACAAACGAGTCAAATACAAATTAGTCAAATACAAATACATCAAATACAAATAAGTCACAAACGAGTCAAATACAATTAAGTCACAAACACAAACGAGTCAAATACAAATTAGTCACAAACACAAACGAGTCAAATACAAATACATCAAATACAAATAAGTCACAAACGAGTCAAATACAAATGAGTCAAATACAAATAAGTCACAAACGAGTCAAACACAAACGAGTCAAATACAAGTCACAAACACAAACAAGTCAAATACAAATGAGTCAAACACAAACGAGTCAAATACAAATGAGTCAAACACAAACGAGTCAAATACAAATGAGTCAAACACAAACGAGTCAAATACAAGTCACAAACACAAACGAGTCAAATACAAATTAGTCAAATAAGTCACAAACGAGTCAAACACAAACAAGTCAAACACAAGTCACAAACACAAACGAGTCAAATACAAATGAGTCACAAACACAAACGAGTTAAATACAAATGAGTCACAAACACAAACGAGTCAAATACAAATGAGTCACAAACACATACGAGTCAAATACAAATAAGTCACAAACGAGTCAAACACAAACAAGTCAAATACAAATGAGTCACAAACACAAACGAGTCAAATACAAATGAGTCACAAACACAAACGAGTCAAATACAAATTAGTCAAATACAAATAAGTCACAAACGAGTCAAACACAAACAAGTCAAACACAAGTCACAAACACAAAAGAGTCAAATACAAATGAGTCACAAACACAAACGAGTTAAATACAAATGAGTCATAAACACAAACGAGTCAAATACAAATGAGTCACAAACACAAACGAGTCAAATACAAATGAGTCAAATACAAATAAGTCACAAACGAGTCAAACACAAACAAGTCAAATACAAATGAGTCACAAACACAAACGATTCAAATACAAATGAGTCACAAACACAAACGAGTCAAATACAAATGAGTCAAACACAAACGAGTCAAATACAAATTAATCAAATACAAATAAGTCACAAACGAGTCAAACACAAACAAGTCAAACACAAACGAATCAAATACAAGTAAGTCACAAATACAAACAAGTCAAATACAAATGAGTCACAAACACAAAGGAGTCAAATACAAATGAGTCAAATACAAATACATCAAATACAAATAATTCAAAAACGAGTCAAACACAAACGAGTCAAATACAAGTAAGTCACAAATACAAACAAGTCAAATACAAGTAAGTCACAAATACAAACGAGTCAAATACAAGTAAGTCACAAACGAGTCAAACACAAACAAGTCAAACACAAACGAATCTAATACAAGTAAGTCACAAATACAAACAAGTCAAATACAAATGAGTCAAATACAAATACATCAAATACAAATAATTCACAAACGAGTCAAATACAAGTAAGTCACAAATACAAACAAGTCAAATACAAGTAAGTCGCAAATACAAACAAGTCAAATACAAACAAGTCACAAACACAAACGAGTCAAATACAAGTAAGTCACAAACACAAACAAGTCAAATACAAGTAAGTCACAAACACAAACGAGTCAAATACAAGTAAGTCACAAACACAAACGAGTCAAATACAAATGAGTCAACAAGACTTCTCTCTAAAGTAAATATGTACAGCAAATACGATCGTCTGCATTAACATCATTTTTGGGAATCGATACAGAATCATTACAAGTAAGAATCGCGATTCATTTGAAAATCCTTTTTCGCCACCCCTAATGTTACTCCACCGTCTTCTAGTCGAAACTCAGAGATGGTTGTCCTTCTGGAAAGTTCTCCTTTCTCCACAGAGGAATGCTGTAGCTCTGACAGAGTGACCATGGTCTTGGTCACCTCCCTGACTAGACTAAGATGAATGCAGCAATGTACAGAAACATCCTGGATGAAAACTAACTGGGAGACTAGTCAGGATAGAGGGAAAGATGAATGCAGCAATGTACAGAGATATCCTGGATGAAAACTAACTGGGAGACTAGTCAGAATAGAGGGAAAGATGAATGCAGCAGTGAACAGAGACATCCTGGATGAAAACTAACTGGGAGACTAGTCAGGATTGAGGGAATGATGAATGTACAGAGACATCCTGGATGAAAACTAACTGGGAGACTAGTCAGAATAGAGGGAAAGATGAATGCAGCAGTGAACAGAGACATCCTGGATGAAAACTAACTGAGAGACTAGTCAGGATCGAGGGAATGATGAATGTACAGAGACATCCTGGATGAAAACTAACTGGGAGACTAGCAAGGAAAAAGGGAAAGATAAATGCAGCAATGTACTGAGACATCCTGGATGAAAACTAACTGGGAGACTAGTCAAAATAGAGGGAAAGATGAATGCAGCAGTGAACAGAGACATCCTGGATGAAAACTAACAGAGACTAGTCAGGATCGAGGGAATGATGAATGTACAGAGACATCCTGGATGGAAACTAACTGGGAGACTAGCAAGGAAAAAGGGAAAGATAAATGCAGCAATGTACTGAGACATCCTGGATGAAAACTAACTGGGAGACTAGTCAGGATCGAGGGAAAGATGAGTGCAGCAATGTACAGAGACATAGTGGATGAAAACTAACTGGAAGATTAGCAAGAAAAAGGGAAAGATGAAGGCAGCAATGTACTGAGACATCCTGGATGAAAACTAACAAGGAGACTAGCAAGGAAAAAGGGAAAGATGAATGCAGCAATGTACTGAGACATCCTGGATGAAAACTAACTGGGAGACTAGTCAGGATCGAGGGAAAGATGAATGCGGCAATGTACAGAGACATCCTGGATGAAAACTAACTGGGAGATTAGCAAAGAAAGAGGGAAAGATGAATGCAGCAATGTACTGAGACATCCTGGATGAAAACTAACTGGGAGACTAGTCAGGATAGAGGGAAAGATGAATGCGGCAATGTACAGAGACATCCTGGATGAAAACTAACTGGGAGACTAGTCAGGATAGAGGGAAAGATGAATGCGGCAATGTACAGAGACATCCTGGATGAAAACCTTCCCATCCAAGCTGATGGAGCTTGAGAGGTGCTGCAAAGAGGAATGGTTGAAAGTGTCCAAAGATAGGTGTGCCAAGCTTGTGGCGTCGTATTCAAAAAGACTTGAGGCTGGAATTGCTGCCAAAGGTGCACCAACAAAATAATGAGCAAAGACTATCAATACTAAATACTTTTCAAAATGTTTTGCCAAAAACCTTTTCACATTGTCATGATGGGGTATTGTTTGTAGAATTTTGAGGAAACACAACAGAAGTGAGTACTCACCAGGCGCACCGCAAGATTCAACAGACAAGCTGTGTGTGTGTTGAGGCTGCTCCCAAAGACAACGCTCATTTTCAGCCACATCCGTGACACTTTTGCTTATCATTTCCCCAAAAAACTGACAGTGGAACCTGCAAGAGACACATCAAACCTGACTCTATGTCAGTCCAAACCGCCGTGAGAGCATGAAAGGTGAACGCCAAACAATTTCAACCTTTTTTAATTGGACTTGCAGGAAGCAGTTTACACTTGGATATAAACATAGCGTAACACTTCCACTTGCCATTGGTGATGCCGACATGTCAACACAAAGAAAAACAACAAGCTCCATTGACTACATTCCTCTTGATCAAGGTGGGAGATTTGGGCCCAGTGCTACTGACACACACACACACACACACACACACACACACACACACACACACACACACACACACACACACACACACACACACACACACACACACACACACACACACACACACACACACACACACACACACACACACACACACACACACACAACACAGTTGAAAACACACTTCGATGTGCGATGATTTCTGCACAGCATCATCAGCTGTCAGCGAGGACCAAAGACGATGCGTTCAAGGACACTGGTATAGCACAGTTACTGCCAAATACCAAATCACAGACCAAGCTGCGTGTTTAATTCCGGCGAGTTGTGTGTGGGCTCTGTTGTGTCTACTGTGCAGGAATTGTGTCAAACAATGGAGGAGGTGATCTCTGGTTATTTATGGTGGCTTGAACTTTTCTTTACTCTCCAGTTTATTGCTGAAAATGGAAACATCTTTCAATCGTCTTTCCCACATTAAATGGATGCTGGAACCATCACAGGGATGGTTGTCTCACACTCTGAGGCTGGTTGGCACAATGCTATTCTGGGTTGTTTTTTTTAAGGCAGGGGTCACCAACGCGGTGCCCGCGGGCACCAGGTCGCCCGTAAGGACCAGATGAGTCGCCCGCCTGTTCTAAAGATAGCTCAAATAGCAGCACTTACCAGTGAGCTGCCTCTATTTTTTAAATTTTATTTATTTACTAGCAAGCTGGTCTCGCTTTGCCTGACATTTTTAATTCTAAGAGAGACAAAACTCAAATAGAATTTGAAAATCCAAGAAAATACTTTAAAGACTTGGTCTTCACTTGTTTAAATAAATTCATTATTTTTTTTACTTTGCTTCTTATAACTTTCAGAAAGACAATTTTAGAGAAAAAATACAACCTTAAAAACGATTTTAGGATTTTCAAACACATATACCTTTTTACCTTTTAAATTCCTTCCTCTTCTTTCCTGACAATTTAAATCGATGTTCAAGTAAATGTATTGTTTTTATTGTAAAAAATAATAAATACATTTTAATTTAATTCTTCATTTTAGCTTCTGTTTTTTCGACGAAGAATATTTGTGAAATATTTCTTCAAACTTATTATGATTAAAATTCAAAAAAATTATTCTGGCAAATCTAGAAAATCTGTAGAATCAAATTTAAATCTTATTTCAAAGTCTTTTGAATTTATTTTAAAACTTTTGTTCTGGAAAATCTAGAAGAAATAATGATTTGTCTTTGTTAGAAATATAGCTTGGTCCAATTTGTGATATATTCTAACAAAGTGCAGAATGGATTTTAACCTATTTAAAACATGTCATCAAAATTTTAAAATGAATCTTAATCAGGAAAAATTACTAATGATGTTCCATAAATTCTTTTTTTAATTTTTTCAAAAAGATTCGAATAAGCTAGTTTTTCTCGTCTTTTTTTCGGTTGAATTTTGAATTTTAAAGAGTCGAAATTGAAGATAAACTATGTTTCAAAATTTAATTGTCAGTTTTTTTGTGTTTTCCCCTCTTTTAAACCGTTCAATTAAGTGTAAATATTAGGGATGTCCGATAATATCGGCAGGCCGATATTATCGGCCGATAAATGCGTTAAAATGTAATATCGGAAATTGTCGGTATCGGTTTTTTTATTATCTGTATCGGGTTTTATTTTTTATTAAATCAACATAAAAAACACAAGATACACTTACAATTAGTGCACCAACCCAAAAAACCTCCCTCCCCCCATTTCTTTCTGTTATCAATATTCTGGTTCCTACATTATATATCAATATATATCAATACAGTCTGCAAGGGATACAGTCTGTAAGCACACATGATTGTGCGTGCTGCTGGTCCACTAATAGTACTAACCTTTAACAGTTAATTTTACTCATTTTCATTAATTACTAGTTTCTATGTAACTGTTTGTATATTGTTATACTTTCTTTTTTATTCAAGAAAATGTTTTTAATTTAGTTATCTTATTTTATTATTTTTTTTAAAAAGTACCTTATCTTCACCATACATGGTTGTCCAAATTAGGCATAATAATGTGTTAATTCCACGACTGCATATATCGGTTTATATCGGTATCGGTTGATATCGGTATCGGTAATTAAAGAGTTGGACAATATCGGAATATCGGATATCGGCAAAAAGCCATTATCGGACATCCCTAGTAAATATCATTAATTATTAATAATATCATAGAGTTAAATGTAAATTGAGCAAATTGGCTATTTCTGGCAATTTATTTAAGTGTGTATCAAACTGGTAGCCCTTCGCATTAATCAGTACCCAAGAAGTAGCTCTTGGTTTCAAAAAGGTTGGTGACCCCTGTTTTAAGGTAAGAAGACAAATCTAAGTAAGTTTAATTGTGACAAATACATACTTATGTGCAAGGGCTCAAGGACAGATACTGGTCTTGGTGTTTCATAATCCACTGGATTAGAACAGTCACGACATTTGACCAGCAAATTAAATTAATAGTTAGGAAATATAATATATATATACACTATCGTTCAAAAGTTTGGGGTCACCCAAACAATTTTGTGGAATAGCCTTCATTTCTAAGAACAAGAATAGACTGTCGAGTTTCAGATGAAAGTTCTCTTTTTCTGGGCATTTTGAGCGTTTAATTGAATCCCACAAATGTGATGCTCCAGAAACTCAATGTGCTCAAAGGAAGGTCAGTTTTGTAGCTTCTGTAACGAGCTAAACTCTTTTCAGATGTGTGAACATGATTGCACAAGGGTTTTCTAATCATCAATTAGCCTTCTGAGCCAATGAGCAAACACATTGTACCATTAGAACACTGGAGTGATAGTTGCTGGAAATGGGCCTCTATACACCTATGTAGATATTGCACCAAAAACCAGACATTTGCAGCTAGAATAGTCATTTACCACATTAGCAATGTATAGAGTGTATTTCTTTAAAGTTAAGACTAGTTTAAAGTTATCTTCATTGAAAAGTACAGTGCTTTTCTTTCAAAAATAAGGACATTTCAATGTGACCCCAAACTTTTGAACGGTACTGTATATATTTTTTACAAAGAGCCACACAGTAAGGAATATTACGACCGGTCAATGAGCCCTCGGTCACATGGTTATTTCCTTTAAAGGGGAACTGCACTTTGTTCACAATCATTATGAAAAACTTGTTTTTTTTTCCGCTTTCTAACATAAAAATCGTCTCGTTCTTGGCGGCTAGCCATGCAGCTAATGTTAGCAATCAATTCTACCTCTAAATCACTTTAAAAATGCATACCAAAAGTGTCAACAATACTTCATTTACATTCTGTTAGCTGTATAATAACCAAACTGTAGCAACATTGTTATTTTGTAAGAGTGAACACTGAGGAACTCTTTTTGTAGCGCACTAACACATCAACATGCTACGGTATTAGCCGTTAAAACCTAGCTACGGCAAGAGATGAGCTAGCTTTTGAGTTTGTAATACACAACACTGTACTGAATGAAGAACAGTGAACAATCATATTACAGTATCTGCAAAGTATTATTTCATGTTTTGTTTGTACACACCTAACCAGACTGTAGTTGTAATAACACATGACGTCACTTCAATCATGATCAATATTACTCGATGGTCCAACTGGCCGGGGACGTTTCCAGTTGATTTTGGGTAAGAATTCTGTTTTTTTTGTCGGCATAGCTATGCTCCAAGTTCCACATTTACACCGTCAAGTCTTGCCGACCTCACTCTCCCGGCTTCCGCCTGCTCCGCCGTCTCACTCTTCCTTCTTTCTCGCTCCTATGAGCAGCAGTTCATCCTCCGTATATTCAGCTTCAAAAACATAAGGTTGTGAATCCTCATTTGTGCAAAAATAGTCGTCTTCGTTGTTTGTTACCAACTCTGCCATGATTAGAACACGCACTCGTGTTTGTTGCCGGGAGTAGGAACATACAGTAGATGCCGGAAGTCAGATGTGACGAAAGAAGTTCTGGTAATGCATAAAATGATCAAAATATGGTAAATATTGAACATATTGTTATGAAGGTGTCTGTTACTACATTATATATATATACACACTTATAGTGTGTACATACTACATATTGTTATGAAGGTGTCTGTTACTACATTATATATATACTTGCAGTGTGTATATTGTACATATTACATATTGTTATGACGGTGTCTGTTACTACATTATATATATACTTGCAGTGTGTATAATGTACATATTACATATTGTTATGAAGGTGTCTGTTACTACATTATATATATACTTGCAGTGTGTAAAATGTACATATTACATATTGTTATGAAGGTGTTTGTTACTATATGATATATATACTTGCAGTGTGTATATTGTACATATTACATATTGTTATGAAGGTGTCTGTTACTACATTATATACAGTGGGGCAAAACAGTATTTAGTCAGC
>NC_084746.1:16805670-16925670 GCF_033978785.1 Entelurus aequoreus | reverse complement strand
CATTTATTTGTGGCGGCCCGCCACGAAAGAATTACGTCCGCCACAAATAGATATATATATATATATATATATATATATATTTTTTTTTTTACCTGTCCAGCTTCTCAGGCAAATCATATAGTCGATGTAGATGCCCATATAGGCTGTTCAGATTTACTTTACAAAAGAGAAGTGTAGGATACTTCTCTTGTGGCCTTATTTGTATTTGAACACTACTGTTTTCTGTTTATTTGTTACTGACTGTGGCCGGACACCTCTGCCTCTGTTTCACTTTATGTTGCTGGTAAATAATATGGTTGTAGTAGTAGGCTAAAGTTAAATTATTTAGTATGCACTAATTAAAGGGGCAGAGCTTTAAGAGACATTTTAGCTTTTATATTTTATAAGATATATTTTTTGTAAGAACCACAATTAATAAATATATTTCAGTGAATAACTTATTGTTCAAATCTGTATATAAATATGTACATAAAGTGTTGTAATTATATTGTAAAATGGATGGATGGATGGTCGTTTAAAACAAAACTGTTATTAATTAGTAAGTATACATTTTTTGAGCCTTTTTAGAGAAAATCATATCATTGTAGTAAATTATGCAAATTACTTGATGATGTCATGGTGACCACGCCCATAGCCACGCCCCCACCGCCACAGGTATCTTGGCAGTTTATGGGAAACACTGCCTTAATATGAAATATCTGCCTGTATAATTGCTGCGATTATGCCGCCTTCAAGTGGACAGTGGGAGTAATTGAGGTTGATGACCATGAATTGCACTTTGAAGTGAAAACAGCACATCATTTTGATATATGACCCAATCCAAAAAACCGTTCCCACTCATGGTGCAAATAAACTAACGCAAAAGTCAACACACACAACAACCTGCTCACTGAGCTTTGTGCAAATTACAAATAAATGTCCAAACACAACACATAATTCAAAATGACACCCGTTTAAATCCTCTGCAATGCATGATGCAAAACACTCTCCAGACTTATCCATGTTTGGCGCAATTTAGCTGCTTGAAATTTCTGATTGATTACAAAACTTTGAGGTCGTCACGGAAGTAAACAAGGTGTATACATACACTTTATTGCCAAAAGTATTTGGCCACCCATCCAAATGATGAGAATCAGGTGTCCTAATCACTTGGCCAGGTGTATAAAATCAAGCACTTAGGCATGGAGACTGTTTCTACAAACATTTGTGAAAGAATGGGCTGCTCTCAGTGATTTCCAGCGTGGAACTGTCACAGGATGCCACCTGTGCAACAAATTCAGTCGTGAAATTTCCTCGCTCCTAAATACTCCAAAGTCAATTTTATTATAAGAAAAGTGAAGAATTTGGGAACAACAGCAACTCAGCCACCAAGTGGTAGGCCACGTAAACTGACAAAGACATTCTGCACAGTCAGTTGCTACAGAGCTCCAAACTTCACGTGACCTTCTAATTAGCCCACGTACAGTATACAGAGAGCTTCATGGAATGGGTTTCCATGGCCGAGCAGTTGCATCTAAGCCATACATCACAAAGTCCAATGCAAAGTGTGGGATGCAGTGGTGTAAAGCACGTCGCCACTGGACTCTAGAGCAGTGGAGACGCCTTCTCTGGACTGATGAGTCACGCTTTTCCATCTGGCAATCTGATGGACCAGTCTGGGTTTGGAGGTTGCCAGGAGAACGCTACATTTCGGACTGCATTGTGCCGAGTGTGAAATTTGGTGGAGGAGGAATTATGCTGTGGGGTTGTTTTTTAAGAGTTGGGCTTGGCCCCTTAGTTCCAGTGAAAGGAACTTTGAATGCTCCAGGATACCAAAACATTTTGGACAATTCCATGGGATGGCACTTCAAGTTCACATGTGAGTAAAGGCAGGTGGCCAAATACTTTTGGCAATATAGTGTGTATATATATATATACAGGGCTTCAAATTAACCACGGCAACTGTTTCGATCGCCCTTGCCGTTTGCCGCAATGCCCTAAAATTCACCACCATGGACCACCATGGACCACCATGCCGCGACCGCCCTTGACTTTTTTTGGGACAATTGTCATGTAATTGTTTTGGCGAATAAATTGATAAAAACACCCCGACATGACTTTTCTTCTTTCATTCACAGCCATTTTGGAAGCGTGGGTCAAAGGTAAACCGATGGCAAGAACAGCAGAGTTTTTCCCGAGAGATACACTAGCTGCATCAGGGTCTGGGAGGGCGTCAAGTGTTCGGTGAATTAAGGTCAGGCAGCTCTCAAAATGGCGAGTAGGAACGAGTCAAAAAAAGAAAACATGAACAATTACAGGCTGTTAGGAAAAAATGTAGCAAGCAACACAACTTCTTTAGATAGGTTAATTTCATAGTTTTAATGGAGTGCTAAATTAGTCGACCATGTAGTCTACGTGCTGTATCGTGTCGTGAATGTTTATTTTGATTCGTGGCTGTCAACGACCACGTGTGGAACACGTGTGGATTTGTTTACTTTTTTGTAAAGGTTGAACATAAGTCGCTGATGTAAACAATAATGGAATGAAAATTGCATGGCGTGTTGTATATTCGTTTATACACAACTTTACTCAAGTTCACTACAAGTTAGGTTATATACTATATGATATATCCATCCATCCATTTTCTACCGCTTGTCCCTTTCGAGGTCGAGGGGGGTGCTTGTACAGTCTATCAATTTATTGACATTTTATTATTTGTATATCATATACTTGTGTGTGTGTGTGTGTGTATGTATATACAGTGGGGCAAAAAAGTATTTAGTCAGCCACCCATTGATTGTCAATGGGTGGCTGACTAAATACTTTTTTGCCCTACTGTATATATATATATATATATATATATATATATATATATATATATATATATATATATATATATATATATATATATATATATATATATATATATATATATATATATATATATATATATATATATATATATATACACATATATATGTATGTGTGGGAAAAAATTCACAAGACTACCAGGCCTGTTTCATGAGGGGTTTCCTCAATCATCAGGAGATGATTTCCATGATTGAGGAAATCTCCTGATGATTGAGGAAACCCCTCATGAAACAGGCCTATAGAGATGAAATAGTCTTGTGATTTTTTCCCCACACATACATATTACGCTCTACCACGGTATCGAGCACTATTTTTTTTGGATAATCTAATTAAGACATATATATATATATATATATATATATATATATATATATATATATATATATATATATATATATATATATATATATATATGGGGGGAAATTATGCCCAAGTTTTTTTCAGATAAATTCATGTATAATGTGTTTAAATGTTTGTATATATAATGTAATTATATACATTATTTTTGTTTGTGTTTGTAATATGATAAGTTATAGCTACATTTTATACGACTGTATAAATCAATTATAAGAAAATACATATTGAAGCTGTCATTTTACTTTACTACCTTGTTGTTTTAATAGCTGTTACAGGTAACTATCAAAATAATTGAGAACATATATCCATCCATTTTCTACCGCTTGTCCCTTTTGGGGTCACGGGGGGCTCTGGAGCCTATCTCAGCTGTGTTATATATATACACACACACACACACACACACACACACACACACACACACACACACACACACACACACACACACACACACACACACACACACACACACACACACACACACACACACACACACACACACACACACACACACACACACACACACACACACACACACACACACACACACACACACACACACACACACACACACACACACATATAAGCTTGGGAGCCCCTGCCTTAAATGAAAATGTTTGCCTTGGTGCCCTAAAATATGAGCCCTCCTGCCTTGACCTTAAAAAGGTAAACTTTGAGGCCTGTATATTATATATATATATATATATATATATACACACACATTTGAGGCCTGTATATATATATACCTGTATATATATATATACAGTGGGGCAAAAAAGTATTTAGTCAGCCACCCATTGACAATCAATGGGTGGCTGACTAAATACTTTTTTGCCCCACTGTGTATATATATATATATATATATATATATATATATATATATATATATATATATATATATATATATATATATATATATATATATATGCACACATATAATATATACATATATATATATACATATATACACTACCGTTCAAAAGTTTGGGGTCACCCAAACAATTTTGTGGAATAGCCTTCATTTCTAAGAACAAGAATAGACTGTCGCGTTTCAGATGAAAGTTCTCTTTTTCTGGCCATTTTGAGCGTTTAATTGACCCCACAAATGTGATGCTCCAGAAACTCAATCTGCTCAAAGGAAGGTCAGTTTTGTAGCTTCTGTAACGAGCTAAACTGTTTTCAGATGTGTGAACATGATTGCACAAGGGTTTTATAATCATCAATTAGCCTTCTGAGCCAATGAGCAAACACATTGTACCATTAGAACACTGGAGTGATAGTTGCTGGAAATGGGCCTCTATACACCTATGTAGATATTGCACCAAAAACCAGACATTTGCAGCTAGAATAGTCATTTACCACATTAGCAATGTATAGAGTGTATTTCTTTAAAAGTAAGACTAGTTTAAAGTTATCTTCATTGAAAAATAAGGACATTTCAATGTGACCCCAAACTTTTGAACGGTAGTGTACATGAAGTCAATTTTCATCCCCCGACCAAACATTTTTTTGCCTTTTGCGGCCCCCAATTTAAAAACTTTGGAAACCCCTTGTTGTAACTGTGTGATTAATTTAACCAGGAGGCCGGTTTTGCCATGACGCCTTTTTTGGGGCTGTGAAAATCATGGAACATGGCTGTTTTTTGGGCCGTGTGGGTCAGACGGCAGAGCAGCTGACCAGAAACTTGAGGGTGCCTTGTTCAAATCCAGCTTTCGCGATCTTAGTGACGGCCGTTGTGTCTTTGTTTAATTTTTTCTCCATTTTTTTTTAGTTTATTTTAACAGGGACAACGCACACTGATCGACATTGATGTAAATGCGCAGGTTTTAGCTACAGAGCTAGTTTCCAACCATAGCGCCTGGGCAAGATGTAGATCGGCAGGAGCAGACAATATACAATTAAAACAACAATCATTAACAGCCTACTTAAAACAGTCAAACGATTATTATCTCACATCCACGGCAACAATCAACACAAGCACTATACATTAGGCTATAACAGCACCATGAACACACACAGGCATGGGTACATTGGCAGCTGGCAGGTCCAACAAAGCAGCAAAAATACGATACATTCATGATGATATGAAGTTCACAAGTTTGACTCAAGTAGCCATGATTTTAGCATATTTCTGAATTGCCTAATGTGTCAACATAGCGTATATGAGGAGGGATATTGTTGCCCACATAAGTACGTCCAACCAGTGGTTTAAAGGCCTACTGAAATGATTTTTTTAAATTTAAACGGGGATAGAAGATCCATTCTATGTGTCATACTTGATAATTTCGCGATATTGCCATATTTTTGCTGAAAGGATTTAGTATAGAACGACGACGATAAAGTTAGCAACTTTTGGTCTCTGATAAAAAAAAGCCTTGCCTGTACCGGAGGTAGCGTGACGACACCGGAGGAAGGACTGCTCACATTTTCCTATTGTTTACACCAGCAGCGAGAGAGATTCGGACCGAGAAAGCGACGATTACCCCATTAATTTGAGCGAGGATGAAAGATTCGTGGATGAGGAACGTCAAAGGGAAGGACTAGCGTGCAGTGCAGAACGTATCTTTTTTCGCTCTGACCGTAACTTAGGTACAAGGGTTCATTGGATTCCACACTCTCTCCTTTTTCTATTGTGGATCACGGATTTGTATTTTAAACCACCTCGGATACTATATCCTTATGGAATTTCACCTAATTGGGTTAAAAATATTTTCTGCAAACCAGTAATTATAATCCGCAAATGCGCTGTCTGGAGCTCAGCAGAGTAAACGTGTAATACTTTTCCATATCAGTAGGTGGCAACAGGTAGCTAAGTGCTTTGTAGATGTCCGTACCAACGACGATGGTTTGCAGGTAAAAAGGTATCTAACGCTTAAACCAAAAATAAACAAAAGGCGAGTACCGCTAAGAAAAGGCATTGAAGCTTAGGGATGGCTATGCAGAACAAAGCTAAAACTGAACTGGCTGCAAAGTAAACAAAAACAGAATGCTGGACGACAGCAAAGACTTACAGCGGGGGGAGCAGACGGCGTCCACAAAGTACATCCGTACATGCCATGACATTCAACACCAAAATAATAGCACGAGACAAGAACTAAAACACTACACACAGGAAAACAGCAAAAAACTCAAAATAAGTCACGGCGTGATGTGACAGGTGGTGACAGTACACCTACTTTGAGACAAGAGCTAAAGTGATGCATGCTTGGTTATGGTTTGAATTCATATCCAACAATTGCGAGAACGACTTTTTACTGTCAACTGAGTTTAGTTTTTTAATGATTTCTGCAGGTGGTGTGCTTCGGGATTTTTTCAATGAAAAAATTGTGCCTTGGCTCAGAAAAGGTTGAAAAACACTGCACTAATCTGTAGAGATGTCCGTGTGGGGAGGCGTGGCTGGCAGACCGACAGCGAGGCAGGGCACGCCTAGTACCTCCCTCCCCCCAGAAAGGAGTTGTACAGTCTAATGGCGTGTGGGACAAAAGAGTTTTTTAGTCTATTAGTCCTGCACTTGGGATGAAGCAGTCTAGCACAGAACAGGCTCCTCTGGCTACTGATAACGGTACGCAGAGGGTGACTGACATCATCCAGGATGCTCACTAGTTTTTCTTCTCTGCCACCGTCACCAGTGAGTCCAGTTTTATTCCGATCGTAGAACCGGCCCGCCTGATCAGTTTCTCCAGTCTGGAGCTGTCCTTCTTAGATGTACTGCCCTCCCAGCACACTACGATGTAGTACAAAACACTGGCAACCACAGACTGGTAGTACATCCACAAGAGGTTTTTTTTTCAGATGTTGAAGGAGCGCAGCCTCCTCAGGAAGTACAGCCTGCTCTGTCGTTCCTGTACAAGTGGTCCGTGTTAACAGTCCAGTCCAGCTTATTGTCCACTCACACCCCGAGGTACTTAAATGAGTCCACGGTCTGTACGTCGACTCCCTCGGTCACAATAGGTTGTGACCTTGGACTCGACCTCCCAAAGTCAATGACCAGCTCCTTGGTCTTTGACATGTCACACCAATTCTCAAATCCCTTCACTGGCTTCCTGTTCCACTCAGGAATGAATACAAAGTCTCCTTACTAACTCACAAGTGCCTCCATGGAAATGCCCCCCTCTACCTCAAAGAACTACTCACCCCCAAATCCTCCACACGACACCTCCACTCCGGACAGGCTAACCTCCTCCAACCTCCGAAGACAAAGCTGCGAACAATGGGAGACCGGACTTTCTGCTACACGGCTCCCAGTCTGTGGAACGCTCTCCCTGACCACCTGAGGGCACCACAGACTGTGGATGCTTTTAAAAAAGGCTTAAAAACCTTTTTTTTTTTTTTAAAAATGCATACAAGTTCTAGCTATTAGGCTGTTCTAGTTTTTATTTTTATTTATTTTAATTATCTTTTTATTGTTTTTAATACACTGTAGCACTTTGAGGTTGTTTACTCAATGGAAAGTGCTTTTTAAAAATAAAATATATTATTATTATTATATATGGCCAATGTATGGAAAAATATTTTGGGAAATACGGTCTTATCACTATATCGAAAGATACATATATACACTACCTTTCAAAAGTTTGGGGTCACATTGAAATGTCCTTAATTTTGAAGGAAAAGCACTGTACTTTTCAATGAAGATAACTTTAAACTAGTCTTAACTTTGAAGAAATACACTCTATACATTGCTAATGTGGTAAATGACTATTCCTAGCTGCAAATGTCTGGTTTTTGGTGCAATATCTACATAGGTGTATAGAGGCCCATTTCCAGCAACTATCACTCCAGTGTTCTAATGGTACAATGTGTTTGCTCATTGGCTCAGAAGGCTAATTGATGATTAGAAAACCCTTGTGCAATCATGTTCACACATCTGAAAACAGTTTGGCTCGTTACAGAAGCTACAAAACTGACCTTCCTTTAAGCAGATTGAGTTTCTGGAGCATCACATTTGTGGGGTCAATTAAACGCTCAAAATGGCCAGAAAAAGAGAACTTTCATCTGAAATGCGACAGTCTATTCTTGTTCTTAGAAATTAAGGCTATTCCACAAAATTGTTTGGGTGACCCCAAACTTTTGAACGGTAGTGTATATATATTTACTTTTTGCTCTTGGACAAACGTAATTGAACGACCCTTGATCTAAACCTACTGATCACATTTTATGTTTAGCCTAGCAAAGAATGCTGTGCAAATGAAAATGTTAAGTAACCCCTTTTGTGAAGAAAGTAATTAATCCTCTAAAATGTCATCCAGTTTTGTATAGTTTGTCAAGTGACGAGTAGTCTTTGAAACACGATCACCTGAGAGAAAACAGACTCTTTCTTTATCTTTATTGATCAACTTTATTATCTGAGCTCAGAGGACCAAACGACTGGCACGCACAACGAATGGCCGACGATGACAGCGTTGATGAAGATGATAATAAACGCCGACGTCTCACTGGGAGTTTAGAGGGAGGTTATCATCAAACGGCGTTCATGGTTTACACCCATCAGCACTACGGCGACATGGCTGCTGGCAGAGTAAACAGTGTGAGAAGGAAGATAAAGGGTGATTTAGCACGTTGCTAGCGTGGTCCTACATCGAGTGAGAACTACCCAGGCCCTTTTATTTGGCAGACTCATTTTTCAACCATTTTCAAACACTGGCCAGAGAAATGATGCTCAGAGCTGCTGACAAAGAAAAGAATCGCCATATGCAGCTTTAGAGAATTCCTGTCAGTAATAAACACCAACATAGATCATTTACAACATGAGATAATGAAAGTAAACACATCTGCAGTGTAGTTCATTATCAGTATGAACACTATTGCTATTTGTTTTAGTCGTCACTCATTTGGCGTATTATGATTTGATTACTGCGTGGCATTTGTGACTAAACTGAGGCACATCCATGACATTTTTTGAATAATTTTTCTTCCGTAAAATTATTTTTCATTTAATCCAACTTAAATTTAATTTGATGCATATTTCGTAATACATCTAAAAAAATGGGAAATAGTTTTAATTATTTTAAAAATATTTTTTTGTGCAAAATTTAAAATGTAACATATTTCAAACAAAGTTGGATATGTTCCTGGCTAGGGTTGCAAATGGGTGGAAAGTTTCCGGTAAATTTCCGGAAATTTACCACGGGAAGTTAAGCTTGGGAAGTTTGGAAATTTTGACCTTTTTTTTATTTTTCAAAGTTGGACACCGACCATCTTATTCTGTAGAATAAGATGAGAAGCTTATAAAACACTAATGCAATACCATACCATACCAACTTTATTTATAAAGCCACACACAGATATAAATAGTCCGCTAAACAATTGGAGTAGTCCTTAAAAATATTACTGATGGACAAATGAATAGAAATAAGCTAGATGAATACATGAACACTCAATCAGCGTGCTAAATCAAACTATAACCTACATTCTTGTATGACAACAGAACGGCTAGCAGAACAGAAGGCCAAGGAAACTACACGTTTTGATTTAGTATTTGCTAGTTGAACTTTACAGATCACAAAAAAAGGTAAATTCAGATCGCCAACGTTGTTAGCATAAATGAATGGGATTTAACATAGAGAAAATTAGCATCACGGCTAACGGAGAAATATTTCCGGTTCATTATGAGACTGTGGTGGTACATAAACCTAGCTAGCTAGAGATATTGGCCCCAAAATCATTTAACAAGTACAGGAACAGCTAGCTAGCTAGCTAGCTTGAGTGGAAGTCTGCTGGAGTAGCATACAGTCATACAGTAACAAGCAATTACACCTCTATTAAACTTAAATACCATAGATCAAATATATTTACCCCAGTAATATCATCATAACTTACCTGACTGGACTAGTGTGGCCTCAATAGCTCTGCTGTAGTGTGTAGCATGCTGTGAATTATCTGTGCATGTGATGGAAGAATGCACTGCCCATGTGATGGAGGAATGCACAGTACAGGGTTGAAATTCAACTGCATTTGCATTAAATCAGGTTGTTTTAGCTAATACTCATGCTGCAAGATCTAGCATGTTGCATTCAATGTTTATTCCCATTAATTCCCATATATTCCTGTTAATTCCCATGGAAAGTTTCCAACTTTGAATATTCCCGGAATTTTGCAACCCTATTCCTGGCACAGAGAGGTCTGTTTAGCAGCCCAGCACTAACACGGAGTCACGGGATCAATTAATAATATCCAAGAAAGTTTGCCATAGTAATATAATCACTAGCTATCTGCACATGGACACATTGAATTGGATTGAAGCCTAACCGGTTTAAAAATGCTTTGTGTAAACACGCCATTCGGAATATTCTGACCCGATCACACGTTTGGATCAAAATGTCATTCCGATCGAGACGAGTGATTTAAATGAAGTGAATTACATTTATATAGCGCTTTTTCTCAAGTGACTCAAAGCGCTTTACATTGTGAAACCCAATATCTAAGTTACATTTAAACCAGTGTGGGTGGCACTGGGAGCAGGTGGGTAAAGTGTCTTGCCCAAGGACACAACGGCAGTGACTAGGATGGCGGAAGCGGGGATCGAACCTGCAACCCTCAAGTTGCTGGCACGGCCGCTCTACCAACCGAGCTATACCGTCCCGTAATTCGGATTGTAGCGCATGAAAACACAGCTTCTGAAATTTGGGTTAGAATGATCCTTACTGCGCATGTCTTTGATGTCAGATATACTTTGGTGGCAGAGGGGGACGACATTTAATAGTCTCAGAATTAAGTGATCGTCTTGCTGCTGTCTCCCACATTCAACATGTACAGAAGTAGCATTACGTACTGTTGACTTTGTTGCTTTAAAACGAGACTAGCAAAAACAATGTGTTGATGTAACAATAAAAGAAGGGATCCAGTTGTCTTAACGAGCTGTTTTATTCACGACATTACAGCTACTCCAAGATCTAACTGCTAGCCTAAAACACATGCAATGTTGAAATATGAAGACGCAACCCGTACATAATCACAACATAAAAGGCTCCATTTCAAAAAGAGAGGTAAAACAAAAGCAGTCAACAGAAAGAAAAAATTATAAATACCTTGATAACGTCGAACAAGCAGACATTACAGTTACTCCAAGTGCAAATTGCTAGCCTCAAACACATACACACAATGTTGAAACATGAAGACGACACCCGTACATAATCACAACATAAAAGGTTCCAATTCAAAAAGAGAGGTAAAACAAAAGTAGTGAACAGAAGGAAACAAAAAAAAGATAAATAAATATCGTGATAAGGTCGGACAAGCAGAAATGCACGAAGACATGTTTGATAACAGTGGAAGTCTATTGCTTCTTCAGCACCTGCAGTGAGCAAACTTGTCCAAAAGATGGCGCCATAGCACAAATAATAACACACATTTCTATTCAAGTTAGGTTCTGCGCATGTCAAAGTAAAGTATTCCATTTTAAGGTGTGATGCATGAAAATGCACGTCATAATCAAGATATTTTTTTAGGGTCCATGCACACAGGAACAGTCTAATCCCAATGATGATCAGATTAAATAACTGTTGTCCATGTACACTTGGCTAGTGATGGAGCAGGCAGGGGCTAGGAATACTTTTGCGGTAAAATGTCATATAAAGCACTGTCATTCATTAATTGACATATCACATGCACATTCTTCATGGAAACTTGGCCCCCCACAAATGATGGGTCCCTAATCACAGTGCGTGATATGAAAAATATAGCAGAGCTGTTCAACTAAATAGTTTAGGGGCCACATTTCCAGAAAGTCAAGACCAGGGGCCAGACTCCTTATTTTGTATATTCCTGAGAACCAGCGACCTCTGCAGTGGAAATTAGATTTTTGTCTCTTTAGTTATACACCATTAGAAAAACTAGCCATCTCCATACAACAGGAACTCTGCTGTTTTTATGGACCTACTGCCAAAAAGCGAGTCTAAGATTCTCTTTTTGGAATTTGCAGCCAATACGTCAGTATCTGCTACTTTTTTTTAACTAAACTCGCGGGCCATACTTGTGTGCTTCCCAGGCCAGCAGTTAAAATGTAGAGAAGTGAAGGTAGAGGCAAAACCTTGCTATGATATTTAAAGGCCTACTGAAATGAATTTTTTTTATTTAAACGGGAATAGCAGATCCATTCTATGTGTCATACTTGATCATTTTGCGATATTGCCATATTTTTGCTGAAAGGATTTAGTAGAGAACAACGTCGATAAAGTTCGCAACTTTTGGTCTCTGATAAAAAAAAACCTTGCCCCTACCGGAAGTAGCGTGACGTTGTCAGTTGTTCACTCCCTCATATTTTCCTATCGTTTTCAACGCAGCTAGAGCTATTCGGACCATTACCCCATTAATTTGAGCGAGGATGAAAGATTTGTGGACGAGGAACGTTAGAGTGACGGACTAGAATGCAGTGGACTGGACTTTCACAATGTTATGTCAGACCCACTCGACATCCGTTGCTTTCGGTCTCCCCTAGAGGGGGGGGGGGTTACCCACATATGCGGTCCTCTCCAAGGTTTCTCATAGTCATTCACCGACGTCCCACTGGGGTGAGTTTTTCCTTGCCCGTATGTGGGCTCTGTACCGAGGATGTCGTTGTGGCTTGTACAGCCCTTTGAGACACTTGTGATTTAGGGCTATATAAATAAACATTGATTGATTGATTGATATTTTTTTTCGCTCTGACCGTAACTTAGGTACAAGCTGGCTCATTGGATTCCACACTCTCTCCTTTTTCTATTGTGGATCACGGATTTGTATTTTAAACCACCTCGGATACTATATCCTCTTGAAAATGAGAGTCGAGAACGCGAAATGGACATTCAGTGCCTTTTATCTCCACGACAATACATCGGCGAAACGCTTTAGCTACGAGCTAACGTGATAGCATCGTGCTTTAACTGCATACAGAAACAAAAAAAATAAACCCCTGACTGGAAGGATAGATAGAAAATCAACAATACTATTAAACCGTGGTCATGTAAATACACGGTTAATGCTTTCCAGGCTGGCGAAGGTTAACAATGCTGTGCTAACGACGCCATTGAAGCCTACTTAGCAACCGGACCGCACAGAGCTATGCTAAAAACATTAGCTCTCCACCTACGCCAGCCAGCCTTCATCTGCTCATCAACACCCGTGCTCACCTGCGTTCCAGCGATCGACGGAAGGACGAAGGACTTCACCCGATGCGTTTGGCGGCCCGGAGACGTAGGCAGTCAAGGTGAGGTCGCCGGCTAGCGCGTCTGCTCTCCAACAAAGTCCTCCTGGTTGTGTTGCTGTAGTCCGCTGCTAATACACCGATTCCACCTACAACTGTCTTCTTTGCAGCCTTCATTGTTCATTAAACAAATTGCAAAAGATTTCCGGAATACTGTGGAATTATGAAATGAAAACAGAGCTTTTTGTATAGGATTCTACGGGGTACCATAACTTCCGTTTAACTGACTACGTCACGCGCATACGTCATCATACCGCGACGTTTCAGCCGGATATTTCCCGGGAAATTTTAAATGTCACTTTATAAGTTAACCCGGCCGTATTGGCATGTGTTGCAACGTTAAGATTTCATCATTGATATATAAACTATCAGACTGCGTAGTCGGTAGTAGTGGGTTTCAGTAGGCCTTTAAAGTGTATTGTACCAGATGAAGTGTGTGTTTGTTAGACTACATTGACCTGCACACTTTGGGTTTGATCTACACAGATCCAAATACTACGCGCAAAACAGCTTGCGCATTAAAACATTGTACTTTAATCAAATGATTCATTAGTGGTACACGTACCACAGTTTGAGAATCACTGCACTATGGCAGTTTTAAATGGTAAATGGGTTATACTTGTATAGCGTTTTTCTACCTTCAAGGTACTCAAAAGCGCTTTGACACTATTTCCACATTCACCCATTCACACACACATTCATACACTGATGGCGGGAGCTGCCATGCAAGGCCCTAACCACGACCCATCAGGAGCAAGGATGAAGTGTCTTGCTCAAGGACACAACGGACGTGTCAAGGTTGGAACAAGGTGGGGATCGAACCAGGAACCCTCAGGTTGCTGGCACGGCCACTCTCCCAACTGCGCCAGGCAGTCTTCTTTTGGGACATATAGCACAGTCACATCGTACTGTGGCCTCAAAACCGTGATAATCTACCATGGTATTTTGATATCGCTACATCCCTATTGAAAACCAACACACACATATGCGGGTACTACACGTTAGAAAATAACTTGTTTCTAAATTGTACATAAACCACAGCTGAATGCAGTGATTATCCATCGATGGACAATCGATCGCCATTGCATTTCTTTTTTACCGCCACACCTTGAAAATAAGGTTTTTTACTTGCAAATTAAACATAATATATTGTAGCCCCCAGAATAAATCCCAAAGTCAGATGCTATTTTAAACGTTTATTACCAATCTTATGATAAACAGCACAATTCCAACAGGTTTTACCTCCCGTGAACTCTTATCTCGTGAGTCCGCACTTACTCGGACACACAACAACCCTTCCTCATTCTTTGCCAATCACTTTCAGGGCATGGACGGTGTGTTTGCAAACATGGGAAAAACTGACATTAAATCCAAACTACACAAACACAAAATATTAACATTAGTTAGGCGTTACAAAATGAATAGATATACATATATCCTATTATTTGTGGACTATTGACAAGTGATTTACCAAAAACTTGACCACCGAAAACCACGCTACCAATGCCAGATGTAAACAAAACACACGCCACATATCAGCATGTCTGTGATGTGGACGTAAACGTTATATATATTGCAGATATACCCGAGGACAGCCATGAACAAAATGTGCAAATATTAAGGGACGTTAGAAAATAAGTTGTTAACAAATTGTACATAAACCACAGATGAATGCAGTGATTACCCATCGATGGATAATCGATCGCCATTGCATTTTTTTTTTTACCGCCACACCTTGAAAATAAGGTTTTTTACTTGCAAAATAAACATAATATATTGTAGCCCCCAGAAGAAATCACAAAGTCAGACGCTATTTTAAACTTTTATTATTAATCCTATGATAACAAACAGCACAATTCCAACAGGTTTTACCTCGCGTGCACTCTTATCTCGTGAGTCTGCACTTACTCGGACACACAACAACCCTTCCTCATTCTCCGTCAATCACTTTCAGGGCACGAACGGTGTGTTTGCAAACATGGGAAAAACTGACAAATCCAAACCACACAAACACAAAATATTAACATTAGCTTGGCATTACAAAATGAATAAATATATATAACCTATTATTTGTGCACTATTGACAAGTGATGTACCAAAAACTTGACCACCGAAAACCGTGCTACCGATGCCAGATGTAAACAAAACACACGCCACTGTCTGGAGCGTTGTCAGCATGTCTGTGATGTGGATGTAAATTTGATATATATTGCAGATATACCCGAGGACAGCCATGAACAAAATGTGCAAATATTAAGGGACGTTAGAAAATAACTTGTTAACAAATTGTACATAAACCACAGATGAATGCAGTGATCGATGGATGTTAGTCTAGGATGTGCATAGCGCAAAGATGTGACACTTACCTCCTTAATAGCGGACATCTTGACAGTCTCGTAATAGTGCAGCGGGGCGTGGGGCATGCTCATGTCGTAGCCGAAACCGGCCACCGCCACCTCATCACAGTTGTGCAGCGCCATCGTTATGGCAACCGTGCCTAAGGTTGGAATGTTCTGTAGTCAAACACAAAGAAGTTCTGCATCACTCTCATGTCATTTGCTTGTCACGGTCTTAAACTTGCAGAGGGACCCAAAGGTCCGGTCCCGTATCCGCTTCCTTGCGTCTGTCTCGGGCACCGCTAAGTGACTTTGAAAACCGGGTGATTAACGGTTACCTGTTAGACGTGACCCCTTGTCCCACACCGTGATCTACAGGCTTGAACTGTGCTTCCTAATCGCCTTAGGCTGCCCCAGGTCGCGGGAGAGAGGGTTGGGGGTACAGAGTGTGTGTGTGTTTTGTTTAAAAGAAGAAAGAGTGCAGGGAGGCCCCATTTAAATCATTACCCTGATTTGCAGCCCTCAGGGTAGGTGGACCTGAACCAGCAGCTGGCTAACCCCCTACTGCGAGCTCTAATACAGATTAATTTGCACATGCTAGCAAGCTAAACAGAACCAATCAACCCACTCATTCATTTGCACATACATAAACATACAGTACCATGGTCAAAAAAGGAGATGGGAAAAGGCTAGAGGGGCCAAAAACACCAGAGCAGAGTCTAAAACCCTGCCATCTGTACTGCATGAGACAACAATGCTACACTCAGAAACACAAATGTGCTAATACAAATGAGCACACACACACACTCTCCCACCAGATGCCCACATGTTGAACACATGTTGGGTTCATGAAGGGGTGTTCTGAGGGCCCCACAGGACAACACTCATGTCCCCTCTTGTTCATTTATAGAATTTTGTCATGTTCATTTGTTTCCTGCTAAACATAATTCTGTACGCACGCACACAACAAACAAGTGCAGGGTTTCCACTTAATGTAACTGAATGTGGCGCGCCGCCATTGCATTTTTATTTATATTTATTTGTTTTTTTACTAGGAAACAAATTAAATATAAAATAGTGTAGCCCCCAGAAGAAATCACAGAGTCCGACGCTATTTGTAACTTTTATTACCAATCTCATGATAACAAACGGCACAATTTGCACAACGGCACAACAATCAGGCCGTAAGACTTTTGAACGCATCATAATTAAATTATCCCCTCAACTTCCCCCAAAATGGATTAACTCGCTAGAATAAAAAAGACAATATAACATACATCCATAAACGTGGACACATGTGGAAAAGTGCAATATATTTATCTGTACAGTAATCTATTTATTTATTTATATATATTTATTTAGTTTATATATATATTTATATATATTATTTATATATATTTATTTATTTATATATGCACCTTATTGCTTTTTTATCCTGCACTACCATGAGTTTATGTAACGAAATTTCGTTCTTATCTGTGCTGTAAAGTTCAAATTTGAATGACAATAAAAAGGAAGTCTAAGTCTAAGCCTAAATCTAATTCCAACAGGTTTTACCTCCCATGCAAACACTTAAGTATCGTGAGTCCGCTTCCTCAGAAACACTTCCTCACTCTTCGCTAATCACCTTTCAGGCACGGACGGTGTGTTTGCAAACATGGGAAAACTGAAATTGAATCCAAACCACACAAACACAAAATATCAACATTAGCTGGTCATTACAATATGAATTGATATATATAACCTATTAATTGTGCACTAATGACAAGTGATGTACCGAAAACTTGACCACCGGAAAAAGACTGATCACCGAAAACCACGCTACCGAAGCCGGATGTAAACAAACATTGTCTGGAGCATTGTCAGCATGTCTGTGATGTGGATGTAATTTTTATATACATTGCAGATATACCCGCGGACTGTCAAGAACAAAATGTGCAAATATCAAGGGGACAGTGGCGGCTTTTAAGGAGAAAAAGTCCAACTGGAGCAGCAGTGCCAAGCAAGTGTGCTGTCATGCTCACTGCAGCTCGCCTCTTTCGTCAGGGACATCGAGGGACGGAAGTTAAGATTCTCTAAACACGAGTACATTCTATAATAACACCAGAAGAAGGTGCTAGATTTGCCAGTTTTTAATAAAAAAAAGTCAAAAGTCAAAAGTCTGGAAACACTTGAAAAAATGTCAAAGTACAAAAAGAAGCTACAATTGAAAATACGGCAAAATTATACAAAAAATTTTTTTAAAAAATATATATATAGACACACACATATATACATATATACACGTATATGTATATATATATATACACGTATATATATATATATATATATATACACACGTATATATATATATATATATATATATATGTATATATATATATATATGTATATGTATATGTATATATATATATATATATATATATGTATATGTATATGTATATATATATATATATATATATATATATATATATATATATATATATATATATATATATATATATATATATATATATATATATATAATACTAAATCATAAGAACATTTGTTTTGGAATGTATGTATACATATTTTGAGCCTTTTTAAAGAAAATCATATCAAATTACGCAAACTACTCGGCATGGTGACCATGCCCGTAACCCTGCCCCCACAGGTATCTTGGCAGTTTAGGAGAAACCCTGATGTGCGCGTGTGAGGACAAACGCGATACAGGGGTCAGCCACATAAATCAATGGCTCAGAGTAGGAACGTGCAGATCGATCAGCATCAGCCGATTTTCATGAAAAAGTGTGCGATTACCGTTGCCGATCAATTCCTTTTATTGCCGATCACAAACGCAGAACCCCTCTAATATTGTATTCATTTTTGAGCCCCCAGGTTGACTAGCTCGCAGCTAATTGTGTATCTCCTACACCAGTGTTTTTCAACCACTGTGTGCTGTGAGATACAGTCTGGTGTGCCGTGGGAGATTATCTAATTTCACCTATTTGGGTTAAAAATATTTTTTGCAAACCAGTAATTATAGTCTGCAAATGATGTGTTGTTGATGAGTGTCAGTGCTGTCTAGAGTTCGGCAGAGTAACCGTGTAATACTCTTCCATATCAGTAGGTGGCAGCCGGTAGCTAATTGCTTTGTAAATGTCGGAAACAGTGGGCGGCAGCATGCAGGTAAAAAGGTATCTAATTCTTAAACCAAAAATAAACAAAAGGTGAGTGCCCCTAAGAAAAGTAATTGAAGCTTAGGGAAAGGCTATGCAGAACGAAACTAAAACTGAACTGGCTACAAAGTAAACATAAACAGAATGCTGGACGACAGCAAAGACTTACTGTGGAGCAAAGACGGCGTCCACAAAGTACATCCGAACATGACATGACAATCAACAATGTCCCCACAAAGAAGGATAAAAACAACTCAAATCTTCTTCATTGCTAAAACAAAGTAGATGCGGGACATATCGCTCAAAGGAAAACATGAAACTGCTACAGGAAAATACCAAAAAAAGAGAAAAAGCCATTAAAATAGGAGAACTAAAACACTACACACAGGAAAACAGCAAAAAATTCCAAATAAGTACACCTACTTTGAGACAAGAGCTATAGTGATACATGCTTGGTTATGGTTTAAAGCAGACCTGGGCATTCTGCGGCCCGCGGGCCGCATCCGGCCCTTTGTGCGTCCCTGTCCGGCCCGCGTGAGGCCAATTATAAATTACAAAATAAATTTTAAAAAGTATCTATGTCGAGTGTGCAATACAACGGTGCTGCTTTTGTTTTGAAAATCGTTATTTGTATTACTTCCGTGTGGACGTATGCGTGTGCGTGATTGTGAGTGAATGTGAACAGCTGCAATCATTAATTACAAAATAAAGTTGAAAAAACATCTATGTCGTGCGCGCAATACAACTGTGCTGCTTTTATTTTGAAAATTATTCTTTATGGGCGTGTGTCCGTGTGTAACCTGCGAGTGAAGGTGCACATTCAGCGACAAGTGATGCACGGTTTACACCCGTGACGCTAAAAAGAGAAAAGTTGATGAAGAATGGCGTGTTTCCAACAAGACATGGACTGCCATGCAACGTTCCCTCTAAGGTGCGTGCCTGCGCAATTGCGCACTGCTAGCGTCTGCTGCGCGCAGCAAATATATGCCGCGCACCAAATCAAATCCCATCTGAATTCTAAACAAAATAAACATATTTATTCTATGTAATTTTGCAATGCAACTTTGAGTGACAGTGACAACAAGCGGCCCTAACGGTGTTCGTCAACACCGTTCAATTGAACACCGTTCAATTATTGTAACGTCTATCGAGATGCTTCGAGGCCAGGAATTATATCGATCACTTTATTGGGGAAAACTGTTTATATTCGGCCAGAACCACACCAAAAACATAAGTAAAACACTTCTATCTCGAAAAACTAGTCATTTTCTGCCGTACAAACCAGGCCAAAACCAACTTGTTATCTGTCACCAACACGCATAGCACTAAACCACTGGTGCGTTTATGGCCACACAAAAAGTCGGACAACTCAAACACCACACAAAGTTACACTATGACTCCTCAGTCATACGTGTGCTTATTTTACTGTCATTTATTATTAATGTTAATTTATTTATATTAGTCATGGAATGCTGTTACACACACTATGTTGAAGTATTACTTTTATTATTAATTATTATTATTATTATTTATCTTACGGTATATATCAAAAATAATATTGAGCAAAATTTTATTGAAAAATTGTCGATGTGGCCCTCCAGCAGTGCTCGGGTTGCTCATGCGGCCCCCGGTAAAAATTAATTGCCCACCCCTGGTTTAAAGTCATACCCAACAATTGCGACGAGTTTTTACTGCCAACTGAGTTTTGTTTTTTAATTACGTCTGCTGGTGGTGTGCCTCCGGATTTTTTCAACGCAAAAAATGTGCCTGGCTCAAAAAAGGTTGAAAAACACTGTCCTAAACAATGTGGGGAAAATCCCCTAAGTTGTTAATAATCACCTCCATTACTGCAAAAAATGCCTCTCTTAGTATCTTTATCAAGTATCGCACATGTTACATACCGAGAGCAACCAGGAACAGGCATGCTGAAGCACCACCAAGAAATATGTGCATCGTTGAAATTTAAATGCAGATGAAACCGCATTACAACAAGTAAGCAGAAATTAACAAGTAGATGAATAAGAGTCTAGAAAGAGCAGTGTTTCCCACACATTCATTTATTTGTGGCGGCCCGCCACGAAAGAATTACGTCCGCCACAAATAAAATAAATTTTTTTTTTTTTTTTTTTGTCCTGTCCAGCTTCTCAGGCAAATCATATAGTTGATGTAGATGCCCATATCGGCTGTTCAGATTTACTTTACAAAAGAGAAGTGTAGGATACTTCTCTTGTTGCCTTATTTGTATTTGACCACTACTGTTTTCTGTTTATTTGTTACTGACTGTGGCAGGACACCTCTGCCTCTGTTTCACTTTATGTTGCTGGTAAATAATATGGTTGTAGTAGTAGGCTAAAGTCAAATTATTTAGTATGCACTAATTAAAGGGGCAGAGCTTTAAGAGACATTTTAGCTTTTATAAGATATATTTTTTGTAAGAACCACAATTAATAAATATATTTCAGTGAATAACTTATTGTTCAAATCTGTATAGAAATATGTACATAAAGTGTTGTAATTATATTGTAAAATGGATGGATGGACGTTTAAAACAAAACTGTTATTATTAATTAGTAAGTATACATTTTGTGAGCCTTTTTAGAGAAAATCATATCATTGTAGTAAATTATGCAAATTACTCGATGATGTCATGGTGACCACGCCCATAGCCTCGCCCCCACCGCCACAGGTATCTTGGCAGTTTATGGGAAACATTGAAGAGGATAACCTAACAGATCTTAAATGTTGATGTGTCAGCCAGAAGTACATCGCATGTAAAGAAGGTTGATCCATCCATACAATGGTGGCGTCGACACCAAGGGAAATGGGAATTTTGCCTATCGTTCCCAATCATTATTATGCAAGACAAGAACATGTTTTTTCTTGTTTTATGCATTCTAACTCGTAAATAAATGTTGGCAAAAGTCAGCTAACAATGGAGTGACTTGCTCCATTCCGCCTAAAAGACCTCCATCCATCAACGTAGTAACATTCATAATACGCGCTATTTATGTATTTTGCTCATTTTAAGCATATGCCGGCGTATTCATTTCACAGACGCATCACAACGTTCGCTTTTCCCTTCATCACCAACAACTATTAATCATGGTAATGCCACTATGATACAACATTTGTATTATAATCCTTGAACAAAGTAACAGTGAAACTCAATGGAATAATCACTGAATGGAGAACTGGGGGTGGGATTAAATAAATGATCTTCTTCCCACTCCCTTTCAGGCCAAACTGGACAATCATGCATTACATACTGTACATTACCTTTGCACTATATTAATTTATATACATTATGTGTTGTCAACTTTGTACTTTTTTTTTGATGGCATTGCCTGAAATAAATAAATAAATGAAAAAAAATGAATGAAATGGCAGACCATGAAAAACCAACAATGATTACTTTGGGACAAATGATGATCCAGAACCTTATGTTTTTGAGCCTGAATATAAGGAGGATGACTACAAGTGTTAGAAGCAGTGTGCTAAACAAATCCAGCTATAGTGAAACACTAAGCATCATGTAGCAGTATTGCTAAGTGCTAAACAAGAAATACAAACTACAACATAATAAAATACTCATTTGCTGTACTATGTCTGCTCTCACTGGGATGCCGACTGATGAAATGGTTATTTTTTTTCCCGTTTAGATCGAGAAAAAAAAGGTGCCTGCAAAGTACTTTCTCGCCATCTCTGGATCTAACTTCAAAGTCAGAGTGGACCAATTTGTCGGTTTATGGCTACAACCTTCTACTATACAAGTGAGAGCACATGATTTATAATCTAGAATAAACCAGAGGCAGGGGAATTAATACATTTTTAGATTAATCGCAATTCGGACATGGACGATTATAAAATAAATTAGCAACCTTCAATCGATAATTAATTTTTTTATTGTAAATAAAGTAATGCACACAGTTCGAAAATGTGTCTGACTGCAGCCAGAGATCCAACCAGCTCCATTATTTTAGGGCACTTATGTTCCAGTTTTGCACACATTTCCCTGAATTTAATACATGTGATGGGAATTTATTATTACAAATGCACTGTTTCTAAAAGTTGCTAGTGATAAATGCTTATTTAGTGAAAGGAAAATAAATGTAAAACTGCATCAATATACATTAAGGATGCATACCGTATTTTTCGGACTATAAGTCGCAGTTTTTTTCATAGTTTGGCTGGGGGTGCGACTTATACTCAGGAGCGACTTGTGTGTGAAATTATTAACACATTACCGTAAAATCTCAAATAATATTATTTATCTCATTCACGTAAGAGACTAGACGTATAAGATTTCATGGGATTTAGCGATTAGGAGTGACAGATTGTTTGGTAAACGTATAGCATGTTCTATATGTTATAGTTATTTGAATGACTCTTACCATAATATGTTACGTTAACATACCAGGCACGTTCTCAGTTGGTTATTTATGCCTCATATAATGTACACTTATTCAGCCTGTTGTTCACTATTCTTTATTGATTTTAAATTGCCTTTCAAATGTCTATTCTTGGTATTGGGTTTTATCAAATAAATTTCCCCAAAAAATGTGACTTGTACTCCAGTGCGACTTATATATGTTTTTTTTCCTTCTTTATTATGCATTTTTGGCCGGTGCGACTTATACTCCGAAAAATACGGTAAATAATCGATTTTTAATTGAATTATAGCTCCTGAATCGTAATCGTAATCAAATCTTGAAGTGGCCAAAATTTCCCACCTTTAGAGTTAACTTTCACCAGCTCAGAGGCAATGCAGGAGCTCATCGGCTTGATATGTCCAGGGTTTACCCTTAATGTATTTGATTGTGGCGGTGCGCATTTTTAAATAATTTTTTTTTATATTAAAACAAAACAATTAAAAGATGGTTTGACAAAAACAAACTATCTTTGAATCTCAGTAAGACTAAAATAATGCTATTTGGTAACAGTAGAAGAGAAAGTCAAACACAAATACAGATAGACGGAGTAAATATTGGAAGGGTAAAAGAGAACACATTTTTGGCTGTAATAATAGATGATAAAATGAATTGGAAATCTCATGTAAAAAAATATACAACATAAAGTAGCAAGAAACACATCAATAATGAATAAAGCAAAACATGTTCTAAACCAAAAATCACTTCATATTCTCTACTGCTTACTAGTGTTACCATATCTGAGTTATTGTGTAGAAATATGGGGAAATAACTACAAAAGTACACTTCATTCATTAACGGTGTTACAAAAAAGATAAATTAGAATAATACATAATGTTGGATAAAGAGAACATACAAACACTTTATTTATTACATCCCAATTATTGAAATTCAACGATTTGGTGCATTGGCAAACAGCTAAAATTATGTACAAAGCAAACTATAACCTGCTACACAAGAATGTACAACAATTCTTCTCAACAAAAGAGGAGAAATATAACCTTAGAGGAAAATCTAATTTAAAACATTTGTATGCTCGTACAACACTTAAAACCTTTAGTATATCAGTATGTGGAATTAAATTATGGAACGGATTAACCAAAGAAATCAAGTCATATTGCCATCATATTGCAGTCTACACGTATCTCTTATGTTTGACAGCCATCTACTGGTCACACTTATTACACCATGTACCAAATAAAATTGCTTCGAGGCCGGTAAGAAAAACCAGAAATATTCCACCGGGTTATAAGGCGCACTGTCGAGTTTTGAGGAAAAAAATGGATTTTAAGTGCGCCTTATAGTCCTCAAAATACGGTAAGTGATTTTTTTTGGGCGTACCACTAGATGAAGCCCACGTGCTACTAGATGGAGCCCATGTACCACAGTTTAAGAATCACTGATATAGACAAGATTAAAACAAATGTGTTCTGTTAAACCAGTGGTTCTCAACCTTTTTTCAGTGATGTACCCCCTGTGAATTTTTTTTTTAATTCAAGTGCCCCCTAATCAGAGCAAAGCATTTTTGTTTGAAAAAAAGAGATAAAGAAGTAAAATACAGCCCTATGTCATCAGTTTCTGATTTATTAAATTGTATAACAGTGCAAAATATTGCTCATCTGTAGTGGTCTTTCTTGAACTATTTGGAAAAAAAGATATAAAAATAACTAAAAACTTGTTGAAAAATAAACAAGTGATTCAATTATAAATAAAGATTTCTACACATGGAAGTAATCATCAACTTAAAGTGCCCTCTTTGGGGATTGTAATAGAGATCCATCTGGATTCATGAACTTAATTCTAAACATTTCTTCACAAAAAAAGAAATCTTTAACATCAATATTTATGGAACATGTCCACAAAAAATCTAGCTGTCAACACTGAATATTGCATTGTTGCATTTCTTTTCACAGTTCTTTTTGACAGACATTTTAGTGAGGGTCAGACCACAGTGTTTCCCACACATTCATTTATTTGTGGCGGCCCGCCACAAAAGAATTACGTCTGCCACAAATTTTAAAAAAAAGTATTTTATTTTTTATTTATTTTATTTTTTTGTCCTTTCCAGCTTCTCAGGCAAATCATATAGTTGATGTAGATGCCCATATCGGCTGTTCTGATTTACTTTACAAAAGAGAAGTGTAGGATACTTCTCTTGTTGCCTTATTTGTATTTGACCACTACTGTTTTCTGTTTATTTGTTACTGACTGTGGCAGGACACCTCTGCCTCTGTTTCACTTTATGTTGCTGGTAAATAATATGGTTGTAGTAGTAGGCTAAAGTTAAATTATTTAGTATGCACTAATTAAAGGGGCAGAGCTTTAAGAGACATTTTAGCTTTTATATTTTATAAGATATATTTTTTGTAAGAACCACAATTAATAAATATATTTCAGTGAATAACTTATTGTTCAAATCTGTATATAAATATGTACATAAAGTGTTGTAATTATATTGTAAAATGGATGGACGTTTAAAACAAAACTGCTATTATTAATTAGTAAGTATACATTTTTTGAGCCTTTTTAGAGAAAATCATATCATTGTAGTAAATTATGCAAATTACTCGATGATGTCATGGTGACCACGACCATAGCCACGCCCCCACCGCCACAGGTATCTTGGCAGTTTATGGGAAACACTGGACCATCATGGCATGGGGGAAACTCTGGGTTTATGGTAATGAATGGAATAGCCTACTTGATTTGATGTTCAGCTTATGAACTTACATTCATATTTTGTTGAAGTATTATTCAATAAATATATTCATAAAAGGATTTTTTAATTGTTGCTATTTTTACAATATTTAAAAAAAATCTCACGTACCCCTTGGCATACCTTCAAGTACCCCCAGGGGTACGCGTATCCCCATTTGAGAACCACTGTGTTAAACAACTAACAGTAACAGAAGCTTGCCAATGCAGTTATATTGTTTGCTTTGAAAAATGTAACTCTGAGCAAGTTGCAAACAGCTCCTTTAGCCTGGAGCAAAAAGGTAAACAGTTAAAGAGCATGTCACTTGCAAAGATATTTGGCCGCGTGACAAAAATTCCTCACAAGACATGAAGACTATGCAACGTATTTTTCTGGCAGCGGTTTAGGCTAACGACAAAACACTGCCAGTAGTAGAAATGATCAGCAATGAAAACAGCAGTTACTCAAACGGAGTTAAGGTGCTGATTGATTCATTAACATTTCTCTTACTTTCTCCCACTTGTTTGCTTCCTGCTCGTGCCAGGTGAGAGCATTTTGGTCTCCACCGAGTGCCAACTCGGAATCACTTTAGGAAGGCCAAGTCTTTTTGTCGAACCTCAACAAATTCCCGATGCTGTCCTGCTGAAGGCCAATTTCCGAGCCTAATGCTGGTAATTCTTAACTGCTGGCTCACGGTGAGGGTGCAAGTGTGTGCCTGCATGCGTCTTACCCCTTTTCCCATGATGCCGTTGTTAAAAGGCAGGCCTATGAACTGGAAAGCGGCCTCCTGGATGAAGTAGGGGTTGAGGATTCTGATCTCGCTGGGCTCACGAGGCACATGCTGGGCCACGGACTTCCAAAAACCCTCTGTTCCTCGCTGGGGTGTGGTCGAACCCGGAAAAATAAGAAAAATGTGTGTCATTACAAAATAACATTAGGATACAAAGAACTAACAAGCGTCTGACAACAGTTCTAGTGAGCACGCTGAAAGGCTTTTTGTCTTTAAAGGAGCTATATGTAATAATTTCATGTCAAGTCATCATTAATTGGCCCTGATATGTCAAAAGGCATTAATAAATCATGTTCTTTTCCAATACCTCTATAACTGATAACAGTAGTTCAGCTGGGATATGCTCATTTCAAAAATTATTTACAGCCCTGAAATCTTGTTATTGTTTTCATTTTGATGTCTCACCCTCCATCGTTTGACCAATTAGAAAGTTCGTCAGTGTGTCACATCCAGGTTGCCAGTTACGCACCGCCCTCTTCGTCCGGCTACGGCCACTGGTAAAGTTACTAAACATGTCAGACCTTGGTAAATCTAAAAGGCCTCGTTACGATTCTGAACTTATTCATGACAAAGTCAGGAACAAAACCAGGATTTGTATCGGGATGCCTTTGAAAGATGGAGACGATTGAAGGCGGAGAAGATTTTTTCATCTGACGCCAAACTTGCTAATTTCCTCCTTGATAGGTAACTCAGGCATTTTCATTTTCTTGTAATAAATGGAAATGGACATTTGGTATGTAAACTATATTGTCCAATACAGTCTATGTACTTGTCTATCAAAGCTAGTATGTTCCTGCAACGAATACTTAGCATGTTAGCCCAGTCAAAGACACATCGACATACAGGCTAACGGAGGAAATATATGCCTGTTAGCCTGTATGTCGATGTGCCATCCAGCTGACAGGGCAAAATATATTTTCGACAAATAAGAGCTATGTGGATATGGGTAGTGTCAGTGCCTATTTCCTTCTCAATATGCTGATACGCTGAGGAAATGGGTTCCAACATTAGCACGGCTGTCATCATGGCAATGTGAAACGTATAGAGACAGCCAAATCACATGATCTAATAATTCTTCATTTGTATTTGCATATTGTGGACTACATGTCCATACAGGCAATCTGAACATTTGAAACGGTAGCCTATAGGCATACGTTGGTAAAGTGTCTCCTCTTTAGTTTTGGGCGTACATTAGGCTGCTAAACATGCTGTACTTACTTTCAGCAGTATAACCATTGCTAGCGCTGGTTGTAGTTGGTTTTAGTCTTTGTTTTCTAATAGTACTGACAATAACCACATGATAGCCATTTGCTGTGACATTGTACGCAGTCATGTCGTACTTCTTCCTGAAAATAGCCTAATTTCTGTGTAAAATGTGTTGGTTAGAGATTTGTTATTGAAAAACGCTCGTCTATTCAGCGATTATGGTCCCAGCACCTCAACCCCTAGTAAGAGGCAGTGGAAGTTTGAAGTTCCTTAGAGTAGCCCAGTCCATCGAGCTGGATTTGGCTGTGTATCTGGCATCATCAGTTAGGGAGAGAGGGAGGGGAATACAGAATTTTGACCGTGACTTCAGTACCATTTCTGGCCACATTATTACATACGGCACCTTTAATATTACTTATTTGTAATCATTAGAAACTTCCTGACAGGCCCCCACTCCACCCTAAACCAACACACACGCACACTACGTTTACATGCACTGAAACACAAATTTGGTTGAAACTAGCTTTGTAAAACACAGGCACAAACCTTAAGTTATTTAACTTTGTAAACAAAGGATTAACAGATCTAGATTATGTGATTGTAAACCAGTTCCCTCTTGCATGTAAACACCCCCATCCAAACATCATTGGTGCGTTACACACACGTGCCGGTCTTCACCATCTGATAACCAAGAAACATAATACAAACCCTGTTTCCATATGAGTTGGAAACGGATTTTGTAGATAGCGCACTTCATCATCAGAAAGCCCACAATTTTTACATATTTATGTCTTTTTTCACCAAAACTTGTTTTTATCCAGTTAGTATTGAATCAGTAGTGTCATAGTAATACTTTATTTTGTGTTTTATTTCTTAAAAAGTTACATTTTTTGTATTTTTTTCAAAATAGTGCAAAGAAATTCATTATAAAGTAGCCAGAATGTCATTATTCACAGCTGATTCATGTATGGTTATCATTCGTGGATAATATTCATGCATCATGAATATAATTATTTTTATATCATTATCCTTAGTTCATCTACTTTGGGTTAAACCTCCCCTGTATTTAAAAACTAGTAATGCCTCGGTTTCAAACATGAATCAAGGTTCCTTGAACACACCACAACTATGTGCTGTGAGATGCAATACTGTCCTGTGCTGCCACAAACGGATTTAATATATTTTTACCTTTCTTCCATAACATCATGTTAGGGTTGCGTGTGAATGTAAGCTTTGATGACATCACGACATCTGTGTTGAGTGACCAGTGACGTGGTCAATGCTCGGTTTTCCTGTACCAGGAGAAATTAATCATTTTGCATTTTTACAAGGTGTGTAGGTTGTGTTATACATACCTAATTTGATTCAAACTACCTTATTATTGAACTTTGACAGCAAAATGTATTTCATCTCAACTTTTAGGACAAATTCTATAACTGTTGGGTCTAAATCAGTGATTCTCAAACTGTGGTATTCGAACCACTAGTGGTATGTGGGCTCCATCTAGTGGTATGCCAAATAATTACTTAAATATTCAAACACAATGATACTGTTCAAACTGTGTGCAATGTTACAGTGGCCAAAAATATCACATTTATTTATTATAACAAGTGCTTTTCGTGTCGTCCTCGCCAGTTCCAGATCCTAAATGGCTGTCAAAGTGTCCCAACTTGTCGGATTATATTCTCAGCCATCTACTTTCCAGGAAAGAGGCATGATTTATGATCTAAAATAAACTTACAGGGAGCAAGGAAGCGAGGAAGTAGCAGACCACTCGATAATGTAAACATAGGCACACAGGAAGTGATCATGTCACCGCTATAAATAATTTGTCTGCGTTAGCGCCTGAAATAACAATTTCACTCATACTTGTAAATATTCAAGTCATCAAATGAAAATGGAGTATTGTTGGCGCTTTTTGAATGATTTATCAGATGTTATGGGCGAAATGGTGGAGCTCCCGTTGGCTCCACTGTAAGTGGACTTTTATTTAATATTCAGAATGCATTTAAAAAATTTAAAAAAAAAATCTGTCCGTCGTCATGCTTTTATAATGATTGTGAATAGAGATGTCCGATAATATCGGACTGCCGATATTATCGGCCGATAAATGCTTTAAAATGTAATATCGGAAATTATCGGTATCTGTTTCAAAAAGTAAAATGTATGACTTTTTAAAACGCCGCTGTACGGAGTGGTACACGGACGTAGGGAGAAGTACAGAGCAGTTGCGTCTCCCAGTCATACTTGCCAACCCTCCCGATTTTCCCGGGAGACTTCCGAATTTCAGTGCCCCTCCCGAAAATCTCCCGGGGCAACCATTCTCCCGAATTTCTCCCGAATTTCTCCCGATTTCCATCCAGACAACAATATTGGAGGCATGCCTTAAAGGCACTGCCTTTACGCGCTGGCCCAATCACATAATATCTACGGCTTTTCACACACACACAAGTGAATGCAAGGCATACTTGGTCAACAGCCATACAGGTCACACTGCGGGTGTCCGTATAAACAACTTTAACACTGTTACAAATATGCGCCACACTGTGAACCCACACCAAACAAGAATGACAAACACATTTCGGGAGAACATCCGCACCGTAACACAACAGAACAAATACCCAGAACCCCTTGCATCACTAACTCTTCCGGGACGCTACAATATACACCCCCCGCTACCCAAGTGTTTTCCACACATTCATTTATTTGTGGTGGCCCGCCACGAAAGAATTACGTCCGCCACAAATTTTAAAAAATATATTTATTTTTTTTAAACTTTTTTTTTGTGTCCTGTCCAGCTTCTCAGGCAAATCATATAGTTGATGTAAATGCCCATATAGGCTGTTCAGATTTACTTTACAAAAGAGAAGTGTAGGATACTTCTCTTGTTGCCTTATTTGTATTTGACCACTACTGTTTTCTGTTTATTTGTTACTGACTGTGGCAGGCACCTCTGCCTCTGTTTCACTTTATGTTGCTGGTAAATAATATGGTTGTAGTAGTAGGCTAAAGTTAAATTATTTAGTATGCACTAATTAAAGGGGCAGAGCTTTAAGAGACATTTTAGCTTTTATATTTTATAAGATATATTTTTTGTAAGAACCACAATTAATAAATATATTTCAGTGAATAACTTATTGTTCAAATCTGTATATAAATATGTACATAAAGTGTTGTAATTATATTGTAAAATGGATGGACGTTTAAAACAAAACTGTTATTATTAATTAGTAAGTATACGTTTTTTGAGCCTTTTTAGAGAAAATCATATCATTGTAGTAAATTATGCAAATTACTCGATGATGTCATGGTGACCACGCCAATAGCCACGCCCCCACCGCCAAAGGTATCTTGGCAGTTTATGGGAAACACTGTACCCGCTACCCCCCCAACCCCCATATCTCAACCCCGCCCCCCCAAACCCCTCATGCTCTCTCAGGGAGAGCATGTCCCAAATTCCAAGCTGCTGTTTTGAGGCATGTTAAAAAAAAATAATGCACTTTGTGACTTCAATCATAAATATGGCAGTGCCATGTTGGCATTTTTTTCCATAACTTGAGTTGATTTATTTTGGAAAACCTTTTTACATTGTTTAATGCATCCAGCGGGGCATCACAACAAAATTAGGCATAATAATGTGTTCATTCCACGACTGTATATATCGGTATCGGTTGATATCGGAATCGGTAATTAAGAGTTGGACAATATCGGAATATCGGCAAGAAAGCCATTATCGGACATCTCTAATTGTGAATGATAGCCAAAATTCCAAAAAAGTGCAGTTCCCCTTTAAAAAGCCTCTCCGGCAACAATCATACCTTACTTTACAAACAAGTCAGGGCGGTTTAAATGACACTATTTATTATGAGTGTTGTCATCAACGTGGGCTTGTTTACATGTGTTACTTTTTAGTGACAGTTGTTTATGGAGGGAAGACATTCGTCAAAGCATGCAAGTATGTCTTTGCAGCACATGTGTCCGGCAAATGTATTTGGGGGACAAATTCAATCAAATATTCCCAGCTCTGTGGTTGTAGCCCTTAGATTCAGCGTACACGGCCATCTTCCACAACACTTCGTAACCGATAAAACAAATGCTCTGACTGGATTGGATTGCTGTTGAAATATCACCCTAAACTGAACAGGGGGGAGAAAATGGCATTTCAAAGGAAGTCGTTCAAATCACACCTTGACCCGAGGGCTGCTTGACTTTTTACATAAAGCAATCATTAGATGAACTCTAATTCAACTTGATGAAATGCACTCGCTGTGGTTTACGAAGCAGAAGGAGGTTGTCCGCCACTTCCTGACAATGGCTTCACACCTACTATGACATCCGTCTTCTATTACCCATTAAGGTGTCAGACGATAAACAAAATAACCATGCAACAAACCGGCAGCGCGGTAGTGTGATTTCCAAAAAAAAAAAAAAAAAAAGGAACAAAGCCAGCCGGATCCCAAAATGAAAATGGGAATCACCTGTTCAAATAGCCCTTGTTCAGCTAGCTTTGATACAGCCGTGCATGATGGTGTGTGTCGTGCGTGCGTGCTGGCAAAGGTAGCAAGTCTGCGGAGTTTAACAACAGCGGCGGCTCTTTTTGAACGTGGGCCCAGTGCTGTGCTTTTGGCAAGCTGTAACAGGAACAACAGCTCATCTCTCCTGTCAACACAGCTTGTGTTTGCCAGGAATCCATTTAGCAACGCTGTGTGGATGTGTGTACGTCTTGGGTACGCCGAATAAAGAGCGCAAAGCATATTTGTCTTTATTCTAGGACAGAGACAAGCTCCAGGGTACACACACAACACACACACCCTCACTTTGCACAGCAATGACCCCGCGTGTACATGAGAGAGTAACGCGACGGGGTGGAGATCTCTTTGATGATCTTCACAAAACTGGACGAGTACAGGTGCCTTTGAGAAAAGGTGCAGCAGTGCTATAGTTGCAGCTGTTTACAGTCAACGTCAGCAGCTCAGTTCATTGTAATGCTTCCTGGAAAACACAGGCCAGGAACGCTAAAGTGGAACCTCTAAATTAAGATGCCCCGTAGGTAACACAGTTTGAATTCTGTGTGATTTCAAATACTGAAAGTGAGAAACTTCCACTCAATGAGCATTTAAAGCAGTGGTTTCCGACGGGTAGATTGTGAATTAACGTCACAACCTGACATTGAATAAACATTGTCAAAAAGCATGTTGTTTCAACGTTGTATTTGTGTTGTACATACCCCGTTTCCATATGAGTTGGGAAATTGTGTTAGATGTAAATATAAACGGAATACAATGATTTGCAAATCCTTTTCAACCCATATTCAATTGAATGCACCACAAAGACAAGATATTTGATGTTCAAACTCAAACTTTTTTTTTTTTTTGCAAATAATTAACTTAGAACTTCATGGCTGCAACATGTGCCAAAGTAGTTGGGAAAGGGCATGTTCACCACTGTGTTACATGGCCTTTCCTTTTAACAACACTCAGTAAACGTTTGTGAACTGAGGAGACACATTTTTGAAGCTTCTCAGGTGGAATTCTTTCCCATTCTTGCTTGATGTACAGCTTAAGTTGTTCAACAGTCCGAGGGTCTCCGTTGTGGTATTTTAGGCTTCATAATGCGCCACACATTTTCAATGGGAGACAGGTCTGGACTACAGGCAGGCCAGTCTAGTACCCGCACTCTTTTACTACGAAGCCACGTTGATGTAACACGTGGCTTGGCATTGTCTTGCTGAAATAAGCAGGGGCGTCCATGGTAACGTTGCTTGGATGGCAACATATGTTGCTCCAAAACCTGTATGTACCTTTCAGCATTAATGGCGCCTTCACAGATGTGTAAGTTACCCATGTCTTGGGCACTAATACACCCCCATACCATCACAGATGCTGGCTTTTCAACTTTGCGCCTATAACAATCCGGATGGTTCTTTTCCTCTTTGGTCCGGAGGACACGACGTCCACAGTTTCCAAAAACAATTTGAAATGTGGACTCGTCAGACCACAGAACACTTTTCCACTTTGTATCAGTCCATCTTAGATGAGCTCAGGCCCAGCGAAGCCGACGGCGTTTCTGGGTGTTGTTGATAAACGGTTTGCGCCTTGCATAGGAGAGTTTTAACTTGCACTTACAGATGTAGCGACCAACTGTAGTTACTGACAGTGGGTTTCTGAAGTATTCCTGAGCCCATGTGGTGATATCCTTTACACACTGATGTCGCTTGTTGATGCAGTACCACCTGAGGGATCGAAGGTCACAGGCTTAGCTGCTTACGTGCAGTGATTTCTCCAGATTCTCTGAACCCTTTGATGATATTACGGACCGTAGATGGTGAAATCCCTAAATTCCTTGCAATAGCTGGTTGAGAAAGGTTTTTCTTAAACTGTTCCAACAATTTGCTCACGCATTTGTTGACAAAGTGGTGACCCTCGCCCCATCCTTGTTTGTGAATGACTGAGCATTTCATGGAATCTACTTTTATACCCAATCATGGCCCCCACCTGTTCCCAATTTGCCTGTTCACCTGTGGGATGTTCCAAATAAGTGTTTGATGAGCATTCCTCATTTTTATCAGTATTTATTGCCACCTTTCCCAACTTCTTTGTCACGTGTTGCTGGCATCAAATTCTAAAGTTAATGATTATTTGCAACGAAAAAAAATGTTTATCAGTTTGAACATCAAATATGTTGTCTTTGTAGCACATTTAACTGAATATGGGTTGAAAATTATTTGCAAATCATTGTATTCCATTTATATTTACATCTAACACAATTTCCCAACTCATATGGAAACGGGGTTTGTAGAATATTGGTGGTAAAATTACCAAAATTCAATGGTCAAATCAAGGTCAGAAACCAACCTTGATTAAACGTTGTCAAAAAGCATGTTGTTGCAACGTTGTATTTGTGTTGTAGAATACTGGTTGGAAAATAACCAAAATTCAATGGTCAAATCAACGTCACAACTTAACATGAGACCGGTATAGTGAGTTGACATTATTCACCCAGGGAACTTCAGTTATTAGAGAGTTCCGGTCGGACGGTTTTTCACGGGACACATTTCCGACCTTGTTGTTTTTGGATGAGGAGATGCTGCTCCGTTATTGATTGACGTAAAGTGTGAATGTCATTAAAACAGTTAGCTCCATCTTTTGACACTCGGTATCGGTTTCAAAAAGTAAAATTTATGACTTTTTAAAACGCCGCTGTACGGAGTGGTACACGGTACAGAGCGCCAATAAACCTTAAAAGCACTGCCTACGGCTTTTCACACACACAAGTGAATGCAAGGCATACTTGGTCAACAGCCATACAGGTCACACTGAGGGTGACCGTATAAACAACTTTAACATTGTTACAAATATGCGCCACACTGTGAACCCACACCAAACAAGAATGACAAACACATTTCGGGAGAACATCCGCACCGTAACACAACAGAACAAATACCCAGAACCCCTTGCAGCACTAACTCTTCCGGGACGCTACAATATACACCCCCGCTACCCGCCCACCTCAAAACCCTCATCCTCATCGGAATTGGTAATCAAGAGTTGGACAATATCGGCAAAAAAGCCATTATCGGACATCTCTACTTTTAAATAATTATATTTTTGCCTTCATGAGTGTTAAGTTAAAAATGCCATTTAAAAAAACAGTTGTAAAAGATAAAGGCTCTATGATGCCACAGTTGAACAAATAGGTCTTTGCATGTAAATACCGGTGTGAGAATCTAATGGTGCATATACAATAAAATATACACTACAGTTCAAAAGTTTGGGGTCACATTGAAATGTCCTTATTTTTGAAGGAAAAGCACTGTACTTTTCAATGAAGATAACTTTAAACTAGTCTTAACTTTAAAGAAATACACTCTATACATTGCTAATGTGGTAAATGACTATTCTAGCTGCAAATGTCTGGTTTTTGGTGCAATATCTACATAGGTGTATAGAGGCCCATTTCCGGCTACTATCACTCCAGTGTTCTAATGGTACAATGTGTTTGCTCATTGGCTCAGAAGGCTAATTGATGATTAGAAAACCCTTGTGCAATCATGTTCACACATCTGAAAACAGTTTAGCTCGTTACAGAAGCTACAAAACTGACCTTCCTTTGAGCAGACTGAGTTTCTGGAGCATCACATTTGTGGGGTCAATTAAACGCTCAAAATGGCCAGAAAAAGAGAACTTTCATCTGAAACTCGACAGTCTATTCTTGTTCTTAGAAATGAAGGCTATTCCACAAAATTGTTTTGGTGACCCCAAACTTTTGAACGGTAGTGTAGTACTTGGAAAGAATTCAGGGAGCGACATTACAAAGGTTAAATGTAAGATGGACAAAAGAAGAAGCGAGAGGAGAGTGAGCAGCACTCAAATAGCTTTGGCAAACAGCCTCAAGGGAACAGGATGTTGCCTCCACTTTGGCCCCCGTGTGAGTGTGTGAGTTAGGCAAGAGCAACACGGCTGCAGCAGTGGCATATGGACACAGACAGAACAGGAAGCTGCAGAAGTGGTCCTACGCCACGCTCTCCGAGACGCACACGTGCGCCAAAAGGTGGACAGAAGAGTCAAGCTGGATTTAGCCTTTCACTAAGTTGCAGTTGGAGAGGAAATGGTTTTTTCTCATCTCCTGCAACTGTTTATTGTTCAGCTCAACATCTTCAACAAAGCACCTGTTTAAACAAGCTTTAATTGAGAATTACGACGCGCACTAGAGAACTAAACTTGAAATAATGTTCTCGTACACGCTCTCTCAGCTGTAAAGTGGACTTGATTAGGGGAAGCTCTAGCAAAAAACAATTACAACCACAAGATACACAAAAGGCTGGCATTAAATAAACACGCACTAATAAAATAAACGTTGCCCTGACATTAAATGCATCCAGAAAAACGTGGATGTTTACAAGCAGCGTGGAGGCCAGAAAGTCCTTTTATAGCCCCTCTGCATTATTTAAACAAACATTCTGGCCTTCACTTTTAGCATCTTCTCATCTGGACGCTACACACGTGGTCAGCAAAACAAGAAAATTAATATATGGCAATATGACCAAGTTTACACTGCAGGACAAAGTGGCCAAAATCTGATTTTTGGGCAAAATCTGTTTTTTTTCCCAGCTAACTGTTTACACTGCAAGTGACACGTGATCTTTATCAGACTCCAATATACACTACCGTTCAAAAGTTTGGGGTCACATTGAAATGTCCTTATTTTTTAAGGAAAAGCACTGTACTTTTCAATGAAGATAACTTTAAACTAGTCTTAACTTTAAAGAAATACACTCTATACATTGAACTGTTTTATGACCGAGGGCAACGGCTGTTTACGACCCCCCTTCCTTTAGAAACAGTTGTTGCCATTTAATCAGGGAAAGTCCAAATAAAAGAGGAAGCGTGCAACCTTTCGTCAGAGCGTGGTGGAAGACTGTGCAAAGAGTACAGCCCAGACGTTTCTCCTCAATGAGCTAAATTTAATTCTGTGTCTGTTTAATAGATGTCATCAGTGTTTGAACCTGACAAGCCCTTACTGATATATTAACACAATTATGCTTTGACAAAATTGTCCAGAGATGTATTGTACCAATAAATGTGAAAATTGTTGCATTTTATTAAACATTATTCGACACAAAAAACACTCTGGTAAGTGTAAAAGGTAAAAAAAAGGGAATTAAAAACAAACTATAAAAAACTGAGTTCTTTGTTTTTTATATATTGCTATTATTTAAATGTTTTTTTACTGCTATTGCTGTTATTTTACTTAATGTGGTTTATTGGTTGCCAACTTATATCCAGGTTTTTTTAAACTAAATATTTAAGTTGATTTTGGTGGTAAAATAAATACTCATGTTTTCCAAATTAATGAATAGTCGTGTAATTTATCGTGATTACAATATCAATCAAAACAATCGTGATTATTATTTTTGCCATAACCGTCCAGCCCTACTTTTCAAAATAAAAGGGACCACAAAAAATGCATTTTTGGCTTTATTTTAAAATCTTACGATACATAAAACATGTTTCTTATTGCAATCAAAGAAGAATTGTGTCATAAAATAAGATAGTGAACATACTAGACAACTTATCTTTTAGTAGTAAGTAAACAAGTTACAAAGGCACTTAATTTAGCCGCTTAGGTATGCAGTAACATTGTGTCATTTTCCATTAACTTCTGTTAAAATGTAATAATTATTTATTCTTCTGTTTGATACTTTTCATTAGTTTTGGATGACACTAAAAATGTTGGTATCGATCCGATACCAAGTAGTTACAGGATTATACATTGGTCATAATTAAAGTTCTTCCTGAGTTTATAAACGATTACAAAAATGACAAAAGACTGCGGCAGTGGCCCATTCAGCTCCACACAGGTATACATTTTTTTATTTTGTATTAAACAATGAGGTTTCTTATTTTTCAATAAAACAAATTGTTACTGATTTTGTTGCCATTTTCATAGCAACCCGAGATCATCCTTCAGTCTTTTAAATGTCGCCCAACTTTGTGGAAGTGCAACCCTAATTTGTTATAATCCTCCTTTAATACCATTCCAAGTTTCAGCCTCTCCATGTCGACTGTAGCACAGACTTTACGCACGTCAACTTTATGTGTCAGGAAAATCACAGCCTTAGAAATCACCACTAAAGATCTTAAAAGCCCGGGATTAGAGCGAGATACTGTCAAAGGGCAAGGATATCTACTGTAAGCCATGAGAAGTGGGGGATCAAACACGTGTTATGGGAACCAGAAGAAAAAAAATGTACTAAAATGGAAAATGGGTAACAATTAATGATGGGGTGTATGACTTTGTATTTCTACCGCTGTCAAGTACATCAACACAATGTTAAAATTATAGAACAGCAATAGCAATTGAATTATATGCAGAGAAAGTGGCACATTGGTCCCACTTTTCAAATATTGTAATTCAGTTTTAGACAACTGAAAAAACATTGCCAGGGTTTACCTACAGTGTCTGGATTATCAAAAGGCCAAACACTGTACCGTATTTTCCGGACTATAAGGCGCACTTAAAGGCCTACTGAAATGAAATTTTCTTATTTAAACGGGGATAGCAGATCCATTCTATGTGTCATACTTGATCATTTTGCGATATTGCCATATTTTTGCTGAAAGGATTTAGTAGAGAACATCGCCAATAAAGTTCGCAACTTTTGGTCACTGATAAAAAAAGCCTTGCCTGTACCGGAAGTAGCGTGACGTCACAGGCTGTGGAGCTCCTCACATCTGCACATTGTTTACAATCATGGCCACAAGCAGCGAGAGCGATTCGGACCAAACAAAACGACGATTACCCCATTAATTTGAGCGAGGATGAAAGATACGTGGATGAGGAAAGTGAGAGTGAAGGATTAGAGGGCAGTGGAAGCGATTCAGATAGGGAAGATGCTGTGAGAGGCGGGTGGGAACTGATATTCAGCTGGGAATGACTAAAACAGTAAATAAACACAAGACATACAGTATATATACTCTATTAGCCACAACACAACCAGGCTTATATTTAATATGCCACAAATTAATCCGCATAACAAACACCTCCCCCCTCCCGTCCATATAACCCACCAATACAACTCAAACACTCACACAACACACTCAATCCCACAGCCCAAAGTACCGTTCACCTCCGTAAAGTTCATACAGCACATATATTTCCCCAAAGTTAGGTACGTGACATGCACATAGCGGCACGTACGTACGGGCAAACGATCAAATGTTTGGAAGCCAAAGCTGCGTACTCACGGTAGCGCGTCTGCTATCCAACTCAAAGTCCTCCTGGTAAGAGTCTCTGTTCTCCCAGTTCTCCACAGGCCAATGGTAAAGCTTGACTGTCATCGTTCGGGAATGTAAACAATGAAACACCGGCTACAACGTAGCCGCTAAGTGTTTGTGTTGCTGCAGCCAGCCACTAATACACCGCTTCCCACCTACAGCTTTCTTCTTTTCTGTCTTCATTGTTCATTAAACAAATTGCAAAAGATTCACCAACACAGATGGAACACTGTGGAATTTTGCGATGAAAACAGACGACTTAATAGCTGGCCACAATGCTGTCCCAATATGTCCGCACAATCCGTGACGTCACGCGCAAACGTCATCATACCGAGACGTTTTCAGCAGAATACTTTGCGGGAAATTTAAAATTGCACTTTACTAATCTAACCCGGCCGTATTGGCATGTGTTGCAATGTTAAGATTTCCTCATTGATATATAAACTATCAGACTGCGTGGTCGGTAGTAGTGGCTTTCAGTAGGCCTTTAAAATCCTTTAATTTTCTCAAAAATAGACAGTGCGCCTTATAACCGCCTAATGTACGGAATAATTTTGGTTGTGCTTACCGACCTCGAAGCAATTTTATTTGGTACATGGTGTAATGATAAGTGTGACCAGTAGATGGCAGTCACACATAAGAGATACGTGTAGACTGCAATATGACGCCAATAAACACCAAAACTTTAAATGTTAGAATTGAAAATAAAGAACATTATACACGGCACTCAAAAATCTGTCAAAATGTTTTACTATGACTTTGAAGCCGCACCGCTTGATGGATGGTCCGCCCATTACGGCTACCGTAGTCAGAGATACAAGTATTACTATGGTGTGTGTATAAGGACCGCAAAATGGCACCCATTAGCAGACATCACCTGGCGTTTTGTGTCACAATAGTATCCAAAACCAACTTTTCTTACCGCCTGGTACCTGCTGATGTGTATTTGAGATCTGCATAAGTCCTGAAAATTTAGTAGTCTGTGACCATGCCGTAATCGATTAGCTTCTTCCTTTTCTCTATCTTCTTGTTATGGGACATTCACAGTCCGCTGTTGCCATTTCTAATATAAAGTAGCTATGGAAGCGCTAAAACATAATTCACCCACGGAACTTTAGTTATTAGAGAGATCAGGTCGGACGTTTTTTTACGGAACACATTTCCGGCGTTGTTGCAATAGTGAGCCACGGATCAGGAGATGTGTCAGGTTTAAACACTGATGACATCTATTAAACAAGACAAGAAGCAAGGAATTAAACGGACATAATTAAATTTGGTTCAATTGAGGAGAAACACGTACACCTGTACCCTTGTACAGTGTCACCACGCTCTGACGAAAGATTGTACGCCTCTTTTATTTGGACTTTCCCTGATTACATGGCAACAGCTGGTTCTAAAGGGAGGGGGGTCGTAAACAGCAGTCGCCTTTGGTTACAAAACAGTTCAAAGAAAAGGTGCCTGGAGGGGGTTCAGGTCCTGCTTCCCCTCCGCTTTGGAGATCTCGGGTCAAGACAATATCTTTCTGTGGATTACAATAGAAGAAAGAAACCGACGCCTACATGTCGCTTCCCATCGTACACAGTGGAGTTTTCCAAGCCTTCTGCTTGGTAGGATCAAAGACAGCTTTTTTGTCCTCTCGCAGGGCGAGCTGAACTCAATGTAACACAAAGTTTTGTGATAACTTAGATACAATTATTCTGACAAGATGCTGCTCCGTTATTGATTGAAGTCTGAATGTCATTAAAACAGTTAGCTCCATCTTTTGACACTTCTTCCACTCCCGTCCTTGCACGCTACACCGCTACAACAAAGATGACGGGGAGAAGACGCTGTCGAAGGTGAGCCACGGAAATAAGACCGCCCACAAAACGCCGCATCCTGAAGCGACTGTTAGAAAGCGACTTGAAGATGATCTGTAAAACATCATCTATGCAACATTTTGACCAAAGAACCACCATTACATGTTATGTAGACCACAAGGAAGTCTTTTACATTTAGAAAAAAATCATAATATGACTCCTTTAATGCGCCTTATAATCCGGTGCGCCCTATGGTCCAGAAAATACGGTATATTCCGCAGAATCCAGTGACCAACAAATAAGCCCAGGTGTTGGTGACTAGGTCTATGTGCTTTTTTTTTTCTTTTTTTTTTTATAGAGTACAACTGCAAAATAAGGCCAAAGAAAGTTGTGCGTGCCAGCACTCGGATAAAGGTGAGAAAGGTAGAAAAGTATAAAGCAGACGTCTGGACAGAATTTCCCTAACCCCCCCAATCGCCGTCTACGCCAATAACAGTCTTCAAAAAGGTATAAATCAGGGGTCACCAACCTTTTTGAAACCAAGAGCTACTTCTTGGGTACTGATTAATGCGAAGGGCTACCAGTTTGATACATACTTAAATAAATTGCCAGAAATAGCCAATTTGCTCAATTTACCTTAAACTCTATGTTATTATTAATAATTAATGATATTTACACTTAATTGAACGGTTTAAAAGAGGAGAAAACACAAAAAAACTGACAATTAAATTTTGAAACATAGTTTATCTTCAATTTCGACTCTTTAAAAATTCAAAATTCAACCGAAAAAAAGACGAGAAAAACTAGCTAATTCGAATCTTTTTGAAAAAATTTAAAAAAAGAATTTATGGAACATCATTAGTAATTTTTCCTGATTAAGATTAATTTTAGAATTTTGATGACATAGAATATATAATTAATGATAAATGGGTTGTACTTGTATAGCGCTTTTCTACCTTCAAGGTACTCAAAGCGCTTTGACAGTATTTCCACATTTACCCATTCACACACACATTCACACACTGATGGCGGGAGCTGCCATGCAAGGCGCTACCAGCAGCCATCAGAGGCAAAGGGTGAAGTGTCTTGCCCAAGGACACAACGGACGTGACTAGGAAGGTAGAAGGTGGGAATTGAACCCCAGTAACCAGCAACACTCCGATTGCTGGCACAGCCACTCTACCAACTTCGCCACGCCGTCCCAGCTATATTTCTAACAAAGACAAATCCTTATTTCTTCTAGATTTTCCAGAACAAAAATTTTAAAATAAATTCAAAAGACTTTGAAATAAGATTTAAATTTGATTCTACAGATTTTCTAGATTTGCCAGAATAATTTTTTTTGAATTTTAATCATAATAAGTTTGAAGAAATATTTCACAAATATTCTTCGTCGAAAAAACAGAAGCTAAAATGAAGAATTACATTAAAATGTATTTATTATTTTTTACAATAAAAACAATAAATTTACTTGAACATCGATTTAAATTGTCAGGAAAGAAGAGGAAGGAATTTAAAAAGTAAAAAGGTATATGTGTTTGAAAATCCTAAAATCATTTAAGGTTGTATTTTTTCTCTAAAATTGTCTTTATGAAAGTTATAAGAAGCAAAGTAAAAAAATTAATGAATTTATTTAAACAAGGGAAGACCAAGTCTTTAAAATATTTTCTTGGATTTTCAAATGCTATTTGAGTTTTGTCTCTCTTAGAATTAAAAATGTCGGGCAAAGTGAGACCAGTTTACTAGTAAATAAATACAATTTAAAAAATAGAGGCAGCTCACTGGTAAGTGCTGCTATTTTTAGAACAGGCCAGCGGGCTACTCATCTGGTCCTTACGGGCTACCTGGTGCCCACGGGCACCGCGTTGGTGACCCTTGGTATAAATGATGTTAAATGTTCATTTATCCATTTCATTCATCATGTATTCACATTATTTTCTGCATGTAAAACTAGCGTTATTTTTTTTAATGAAAAGTGTTGCTTATGTTTTCGGGTGTCTGTGACAGATTCAATGGATTTGCATGTAGGAAAAATAGCTTTAAAGCAATACTGAGCACTAAGGAATCATTGCTGAAGAAGCAGGCTAATCATGCGCAAACAAATCCCAAGCATCTACAATTGAGAGATTTACTGTCGAAGGTTTTGGCTCTCCATAGTCATTTTATGGAGTTCTCTGACATCTTTGACCCAAGTAAGATGCCCTTAATTTCTTGACAATTCCAGTTGAGCAAACCACAGTCTGAGGATGTGGTTGGCTGAGGTTATGTTAATTATGGAGTGGACAAACCACAAATGTGGACAGGATTCCGGAAGGTAAACTTAGTCGTTTCAAACTAAAATGACAACTCTAAACTACAAACAAACTCCTAAAAACGGTTTAGAGGTTAGAAATCTGTGCATGTTGGGCAATTTCTAAAAAGCCTATTTGAAAGGAAAATGTATTCTACTTGCGACATCCCTAAATACTGTTTATTGAAAACTGGAAATGGATGGTGGTGGCGACTTCTATGTAGCCCACCAAGCATCACCCGATTATACATCCAATCATCTCTAATTTTTGTCAATAAAATGTTAAACTCCTGAAAATCACACTGTGCATTCTTTGTTGATAATGTTATAATGAAATGGCTAAAATTGGTAGGTTAATATTGGTATTTTGGAAACTGCAAAAACTTTGATTCGATTACACAGACATAAAACATTTTGTGGGCGGTCTTATTTACGTGGCTCACCTTTGTGGAGTTCTCTGACAACAGTCTGAGGATTTGGTTGGCTGAGGTTATGTTAATTATGGAGTGGACAAACCACAAATGTGGAAAGGATTCCGGAAGGTAGACTTAGTCGTTTCAAACTAAAATGACAACTCTAAACTACAAACAAAACACACCTAAAAACGGTTTAGAGGCTAGAAATCTGTACATGTTGAGCAATTTCTAAAAAGCCTATTTGAAAGGAGAATGTATTCTACTTGCGACATCTCTAAATACTGTTTATTGAAAACTGGAAATAGATGGTAGTGGCGACTTCTATGTAGCCCACCAAGCATCACCCGATTATACATCCAATCATCTACAATTGTTGTCAGTAAAATGTTAAACTCCTGAAAATCACACTGTGCATTCTTTGTTGATAATGTTATAATAAAATGGCTAAAATTGTTAGGTTAATGTTGCTATATTGGAAACTGCAAAAACTTTGATTCGATTACAGACATAAAACATTTTGTGGGCGGTCTTATTTACGTGGCTCACCTTTGTGGAGTTCCCTGACAACAGTCTGAGGATGTGGTTGGCTGAGGTTATGTTAATTATGGAGTGGACAAACCACAAATGTGGACAGGATTCCGGAAGGTAGACTTAGTCGTTTCAAACTAAAATGACAACTCTAAACTACAAACAAAACACACTTAAAAACGGTTTAGAGGTTAAAATCTGTACATGTTGGGCAATTTCTAAAACGCGTATTTGAAAGGAAAATGTATTCTACTTGCGACATCCCTAAATACTGTTTATTGAAAACAGGAAATGGATGGTGGTGGGACTTCTATGTAGCCCACCAAGCATCACCCGATTATACATCCAATAATTTACATTTTTTGTCAATAAAATGTTAAACTCCTGAAAATCACACTGTGCATTCTTTGTTGATAATGTTATAATGAAATGGCTAAAATTGGTAGGTTAATGTTGGTATTTTGAAAACTGCAAAAACTTTGATTCTATTACACAGACATAAAAATCAGGCAAACAGAAGAAAACCGAATCTATGTGGGATGCAATCTATTGCTTATTCGTAAATTGGCATGCTTGTTTAATATCTGTTAAATCTACTGTAAAAATCCTTAGTTTAATCCCCATAAAAAACATCTTTCCAGTGTCTTATTTTCCCAGTTCCAAAACTGTTCAGCATTCAGTGCACCTGAACACTAAGCCACTAGAAATGCCCTGCGCAGACCCGGGTGTTGATGAGCTTAAGCTTGGTCGGCGCGCTGCTTTTGAAACGCAACACTCCTGCTAATCAGTGACATCCGGAGCATATGTTAGTCAACTGGGTTGTGTTTGACTCCCATCTTGATAGTATGTAAATATTTACGAATGCATGTATGTACGCATCCTATTTTGGACTTATGCACGGATGTTTGATCTTAGAAATTGCATGTAATTACTTACAATAAACATTTCAGCTAAAACGGCATTGCTGCATGCAGATATTTGAATGGTGTGGGAAATTATTGAGCGACATGGTACTTGTGATTTCTTATGGATAGGTAAGTAGCAGCTTCATCTTTTTTGAATAGTCTCCATCTATCTTTCATCGTACAGGCCAGTGGGGAGCATGGATAGCTCCTGTAAACAAACAAGGATGAAAAAAACACCAATCGTCCAGCTTCAAACCATGTGTTTACGGCTTGCGGTATATCTTGTTTGAAAATATAACCTTCCCATGCACACTGGCATTGGATGCATGGACAAATGTACACTGGGGGTAAGGCTTCAGCCAAAATAAGAAGATAGAAGACAATGGGCAAAACCATGTTTGAGCAAAGTGTGTAACTAATAGTGGCTTACATGCAACACTGTGAAAAGCATGCAGAAATGCAAGATGAAAGCTAGGTTCCGACAAGGCAAGAGAAGGATCTGCTCATATGTAGTTTTCCCATCTAAATAAGCCACACGATCATGTGTCCAAGACACTGAATAAAAGCCTTGCGGATTAAAATTCTGTTTAACCATCCGAGAAGATGCCTTGGCTACCTGGAAAGCCACAAAAGCAAAGCAGAGACAAGCTCAGTGACCAGAGGCTAAGTGAGCCAATAGAGGATGCTGCGCACCATTCACTGTCCTGGAGGAAAAGAACAAATAGGGCCGACTTGCTTTCATAAGCACTGTGCAGAGTGAAAAGGTCCTACATCCCCTGCGGCTGTTTTTTTATTTATTTATTTATCTTTACAGGTTTTACAGAAAATGGACCAGCATAAAGCAGTGTAAAGTTACATTAGGACAGAAAGACCAACTGAAAAGAGCAACTGGATGAATAAAGGCACTATTTTGGAATTGGTCCCATCATTCACAATTCCTATGTGAGACAAAGACAGACATTCCCTTTTCTGTAAACGCTTAATCGCTTAAAAAAAAAAAAAAATAATAATAATAGCACAAGGCAGACAATGGACTTAATAATCTATTTTGCCAATAAATCCCTCTCAAACTCATCCAACCAACAACGTTCCATTCACATGCCGTAACCTGCATGTTAACCAAGAAATAACGACATTCTAATTGCAAGAGCTAACACAGAGGAACTACTTCGGTGGCGTCGTGACACAGCGCCACTCACACTGCTCCTCTGGCCCCTAGCGAGAGCTGCTGTAGTGCCTTTGAGTTTGGAAACATTAAAACCTCTGAAGGCCCAAGCTGTTTGTTTACATGCTTTTTTTATTTCTCTTTGCTATTTGGGCTTATTGGACACTAATTAGAATTAAAAACTAAGAATCATCTTTTGATATGATGTACTTAGTCCATAAGTAACAAACGTGTACTTCATGTTTAGTGACATGCTAATTCTTATTTTTACACTTTTTTTTCCAAATTCCATTTTATGTTATACTCTTCTGACAAAACCAGATGGCAGTATAAGTGTCCACATAAGTGGCCATAAGACCCCAATTCAGTAGTGTACACAATTTCGGAAATAAGAGCTAAAAGGTGCTGTCCACGCATGTGGCCACTAAGCCTTTAGAGGTTTTAATGCTCCTGACCTACAGTACAGGCCAAAAGTTTAGACACACCTTCTCATTCAATGCATTTTCATGACCATTGTAGATTGTCACTGAAGGCATCAAAACTATGAATGAACACATGTGGAGTTATGTACTTAACAGCAAAAGGTGAAATAACTGAAAACAAGTTTTGTATTCTAGTTTCTTCAAAATAGCCACACTTTGCTCTGATTACTTTTTCGCACACTCTTGGCATTCTCTCGATGAGCTTCAAGAGGTAGTCACCTGAAATGGTTTTCACTTCACAGGTGTGCTTGAAGCTCATCGAGAGAATGCCAAGCGTGTACAAAGCCGTAATCAGAGCAAAGGGTGGCTATTTTGAAGAAACTAGAATATAAAACATCTTTTCAGTTATTTCACCTTTTTTTTTGTTAAGTACATAACTCCACATGTGTTCATTCATAGTTTTGATGCCTTCAGTGACAATCTACAAGGTAAACAGCATGAAAATAAAGAATTCTTACAATTGTATGGACTTTTAAAACTGAACAAAATACTTAGCAGATGTAGGGAACTTTGAACAACATTCAACACAGATTTGGGACATCGTGTTTTATGACGAACGGTGGCAAGGTTCAAGGGGAAGGACGGGGGGCTGGCATATAGTGAGATTCATTATAAAGTGTGTTCATGAACAAAGCAAAGTCAATGGCCACCCCTATGCCTCCTTGTTTTTGGCATAAAACCCCTCAAATTTTAATCAAAGGCACTCTTGCATCCACATGATCCAAAGCGTGGTGATGTGGGTATTCACTTGCATGCACTTTTAGATCAAGTGAAAACAAAGGAAGTTGACCGGGAGGAAGTCGCTACTAATACAAAATAAGAGAAGTCTTCACACCTAAAAAATTAGTGTTTTTAGGTGAAAGTAAAGTAATATAAAGTAAGAATGGATGTATATAGTGTAATATACAGTATTTGGGAGGGTTTTTATTAGGGATGTCCAATAATATCGGACTGCCGATATTATCGGCCGATAAATGCTTTAAAATGTAATATCGGAAATTATAGGTATCGGTTTCAAAAAGTAAAATGTATGACTTCTTAAAAACGCCGCTGTACGGAGTGGTACACGAATGTAGGGAGAAGTACAGAGCGCCAATAAACCTTAAAGGCACTGCCTCTGCGTGCCGGCCCAATCACATAATATCTACTACAGCTTTTCACACACACAAGTGAATGCAAAGCATACTTGGTCAACAGCCATACAGGTCACACTGAGGGTAGACGTATAAACAACTTTAACACTGTTTCAAATATGCGCCAAACAAGAATGACAAACACATTTCGGGAGAACATCCGCACCGTAACACAACATAAACAACAGAACAAATACCCAGAACCCCTTGCAGCACTAACTCTTTCGGGACACTACAATATACACCTCCGCTAGCCCCTACTCCCCCCTACCTTTGGTCTTTCAACCATCGCTATTTCTTCAGAATCAAAATATATGTTCAAATATTACATACAGACTATTATTTGTGCACTATTGACAAGTGATGCACAGAAAATTTGGTCGTCTTAAATAGAAAACGGAACCGGACGTTGTGATGAAATATCCGCTAGCGACTGCGTCTTTCCGCCGCACACCAGTGACGTAGCTCGAAAGATGACCAAAACATCACATTCAGGTCATTGTGTTTAGACTGAAGTCACATTTGAAAAGATCAGATTCCAAATCGGATTCAGGAATACCTCCTGATGTGGCCTGAATCTGATGCCAAAAAATGAGATTTTAAGCACTTGGCAAAAAAAAATGTTGATCTGTGTCACTTGAGGGCAAAAAAAATCAGATCTGGTGTACAGTGTAAACGGGGCCAAAGTCTGCCATGATTAGTGGTAGCAAATGCAGAACGCGCTCTCAATACTGTTGTTGGAAGTAGCATTAGCTCTAGTTATGTGCTCTGTGAAATCAATGCGCCTCGGGAAAACATTTCCGGTAATGCTTAAAATGAGCAAAATACTGTAAGTAATACATGTTAACATGAATGTGCCTGTTACTATGTTACATACATACATACCGTATTTACGGACCATAGGGTGCACCGGATTATAAGGCGCACTGCCAATGAATGGTCTATTTTCAATCTTTTTTCATACCAAAGGTGCACCGGATTATAGGGCGCTTTAAAAGGAGTCATATTATATCTTCCTTGTGGTCTACATAACATGTAATGGTGGTTCTTTGGTCAAAACTTTGCATAGATGATGTTTTACAGATCATCTTCAAGTCGCTTAATGACAGTCGCTTCAGGATGCGCCGTTTTGTGGGCGGTCTTATTTACGTGGCTTACCTTCGACAGCGTCTTCTCCCCGTCATCTTTGTTGTAGCGTTGTAGCGTGCAAGGACGGGAGTGGAAGAAGTGTCAAAAGATGGAGCTAACTGTTTTAATGACATTCAGACTTTACTTTAATCAATAACGGAGCAGCATCTCCTCATCCGGAAACAACAACAACCGTCCGACTGGAACTCTCTAATAACTAAAGTTCCTTGGGTGAATAATGAATAGTGAATAAACTCACTACACCGGTATGTTTTAGCGCTTTCATGGCGAGTTTACTGACAGATATAAGTAAGAACTTTACACTACTTTATATTAGAAATGGCAACAGTGGAGGATGATTGTCCCATAACAAGAAGATAGAGAAAAAGAAGAAGCTTATCGACTACGGGTTGACACGGACTACAAAGGCGGACGGGTGCAATTTTTCAGGATTTGTGCAGATCCCAGATACAGATCAGCAGGTACCAGAAGGTAAGAAAAGTTGCTTTTACATAATATTGCCAAACAAAACGGAAGATATGTCTTACCGTATACACACACCATAATAATACTCGTATGTTTAATTTGCCGACAATCCATCAAGCGGTGCGGCTCCATAGCTTACCAAAGTCGTACTAAAACATTTTGATAGATTTTTGAGCGCCGTGTGTAATGTTCTATATTTCCAATGGAACATATAAAATGTTGGTGTTGTTTACTTGAGTCATATTGCCATCAAAGTGCAGTCTACACATATCTCTTATGTTTGACTGCCATCTACTGGTCATACTTGTTACACCATGTACCAAAAAAATTGCTTCGAGGTCGGTAAGCAAAACCAAAATTATTCTGTACATTAGGCGCACCGGGTTATAAGGCGCACTGTGGAGTTTTGAGAAAAAAAGTATTTTAAGTACGCCTTTATAGTCCGGTAAATACGATACATACATCGATACTGTGGAGAGAGATGTTGCCAGCGCTGCCTGCAGGAGCAAAGGTCACCGCCTCTGTCCATGGTGCTGAGGACAGAGCACCGTCAGACGGGGGCGTGTCAGTGCTGACGGCGAGACACAGCTGGCAGGTGATTAGATTTGACAGGTGGTACGTGGTAATCTAATCATCTGTTGTCTTTAACAGTAAGCGGCTGGGAGCAGGAGGGGAGAGAGGATACGGACGTGACTGAAAGGTCACGTTCTGCGGAAGAAAGACTTTGATAAAAACCTATGTGCATTATAACTTTGTTAAAAACGAAACACTTGGCTCCTGTGAAGTGTCTGTCAGTGGGACCACTAGGAAACAGCTTCCACAGATACATACATCGATACATACCATCCATCCATTCATACATACATGTGTGTAAAATGTTGCTGGACGTTTTTTTTACAGCACTTTATAGGCAAAATAGATTAATCCCATTTGCCGGCACTGTCAGCCACGTTGTGCTAACAGTTTTTCACAATTTATAACACAGAAAAGAGAAAGACATACAGTATCTGTTCTCGTCTTACATAGGGATTGTGGATGATTGGAAAAATTCCCCCCAACATGCAGTTTTCCTTTAAGATGTGGGTGACCTTCATACTTTCTATAGAAATCCTAAACCAAATGCCCCTTAGACAACTACTACTATATTCAATTTTAATGTTGATACAAAAATGCTTCATCCTATGTACAGTAATGCATTACTGCTAGCACACACAGGACACACAATAGCATCTCTGCTTGTTTATGTTTCCAATGCATTAGCGAGTGTTGGGTGTGAGTCAGGCTAAATCAAAGCCAGGGTAAGAGTCTTGTAACACAATGGCAGTTCCTTTCAAGCTAAGACTGAAACCCCATTTTCCATCATAAACAGGTAGCTGCCATAGTAACGAGTTTTGTTTTGGAAAAAGTCCCATTAGTGGTATTTTTGAAGATTAAATGTGCAGAACACTAGGGATGGGTATCGTTTACATTTTAACCGATACCAGTGCCAAATTGGTACTTTTGAAACACAGCTGGTTGCTTTATGCGGCACCCAAACCTGTATTTAAAAATAGAAATCCAATTTTAAAACAATGTCTTTTATGGGATTTTAAACAGACTAGCAACTTAAATTCAATTCAACAATAATTTGTGTTAATCATTACACCAAAACACCTTATTGCTTTTTTATCCTGCACTACAATGAGCTAATGCAACAACATTTTGTCCTTATATGTACTGTAAAGTTCAAATTTGAATGACAATAAAAGGAAGTCTAACTCTAAGTCTAAAACCAGCAGAGATGCAGAACACAGATGATGCAAAAACAACATGGTTGTGTTTAGAGATGTCCGATAATATCGGACTGCCGATATCGGCCGATAAATGCTTTAAAATGTAATATCGGAAATTATCGGTATCGGAAGGGAATAAGCGGTAGAAAATGGATGGATGGATGGGTTTCAAAAAGTAAAATGTATGACTTTTTAAAACGCCGCTGTACGGAGTGGTACACGGACGTAGGGAGAAGTACAGAGCGCCAATAAACTTTAAAGGCACTGCCTTTGCGTGCCGGCCCAATCACATAATATCTACGGCTTTTCACACACACAAGTGAATGCAATTCATACTTGGTCAACAGCCATACAGGTCACACTGAGGGCGAGCGTATAAACAACTTTAACACTGTTACAAATATGTGCCACACTGTGAACCCACACCAAACAAGAATGACAAACACATTTTGGGAGAACATCCGCACCGTAACACAACATAAGCACAAGAGAACAAATACCCAGAACCCCTTGCAGCACTAACTCTTCCAGGACGCTACAATATACACTCCCGCTACCCCCCCCACCTCAACCCCGCCCACCTCAACCTCCTCATGCTCTCTCAGGGAGAGCATGTCCCAAATTCCAAGCTGCTGTTTTGAGGCATGTTAAAAAAAATAATGCACTTTGTGACTTCAATAATAAATATGGCAGTGCCATGTTCCATAACTTGAGTTGATTTATTTTGGAAAACCTCGTTACATTGTTTAATGCATCCAGCGGTGCATCACAACAAAATTAGGCATAATAATGCGGTATCGGTTGATATCGGAATCTGTAATTAAGAGTTGGATAATATCGGAATATTGGATATCGGCAAAAAAGCCATAATCGGACATCTCTAGCTGTGTTGTAATATTGAAGTTCAGACTTCAGAGATTCATGAATGCAGCTTGTTCGCCATGACCGAGATCGGTGGATATTGGTGGAGAAAGTGCTTTGTCCAAGTCAAAATGTGTTGGAACTGAGGACTCCTGTTGCCAATGAAGTTTAAAAAGAGTGTATGTAGACATTTCAAAATACATGATGCTGAGATAGAAAGAGTGAATGCAATAACATTACAAAATAAGCTAAGTTGGAAGGCCCATAACAACGATATCAAGGCAAAGCTGTGTAAATCTCTTGCAATAATATCTCCAGTCTGTTAAATGAAGAACACCTGTATATTTTATATTGTTCCCTGGTTCTCCCTTACGTGACCTATGGCCTAGAAGTGGGGGGAAACACTTATAAAACCAATCTTAATCCAATTAGTATCATTCAAAAAAGACTGATCTGCATTGTGAATAAAGTGGCTTACAGGCACATACACGCAAGCCTTTCATTAAATTAATAGCACTAAAATTGGAGGATTTGGTTGACTTTAAGACCGCACAATTCAGGTATAACATAAACAATAACAAGTTACCAGTGTATATTCAGGGATTGTTTTAAAAACGACACGGTTTATAATTTCCGAGAGAAAGAAAGGTTTAAAAAAACATACGTGAGAACAAGTGCAAAGCAGCATTGTGTGTCTTTTGTTGGGATTCGTGTATGGAATATGTTGAACCAAGATTTAAGACTGCACACCTTTAATTGAATTTAAAATTATTTTGAAGAAATCAATTATAAAAATAATATGTTGACACCCCCAGTTGGCTAAAGTGCTGTACAGACATAAGAAAAGGGGCACGTATTGTCACATTTACATTGTAACACGGAAGGATAAATAAAATACAGTAGCAAAATATACCTTCAAAGAAGTGCAGAATATATCACCTAAAATACTAAAATGTAAAAAATAAATGAAGGATAAAACAAGAAATAATTTGAACGCCAGGGAATAATAATTTGTTTTTAGCATCAATTTAAATTGGCTCGTAGACTGGGAGGACCTAATAGATAATGGAAGGTTGTTCCATAGTCTGGGCCCTGCTACTGAGAAGGCTCTATCTCCTCTGGTTTTAGGGAGAGCTAAAAGGAGCTGGTCTGAAGACCTCGGGGTCCTGCTGGGACAATAAGGCTGCAGCGGCTCAATAAGATGTATTGGACGTCTCTATGTGCTCGACGCCTCAATCATTGGTATGTGTTCATCTACAAAACCATTCTGGGTATCACTCCATCTTATCCGTCTTTTCTTTTAACAAAGAAACAAGGAAGTCACAATCTTTGTTCAATGAATGTTCTGCAATTTGTCGTCCCCCAAAGTAAGAACTGAACTGGGCAAGAAAGCATTCAGGTTTTCAGCACCGAAGGCTTGGAATAACCTACAATCGAATATTAAACTTCAAACCATTGTTACATTAAACGAGTGTAAAGCTTTTGTGAAAGGATTGCAGTCTACCTTGTCTGTATGCACATGTGTTATGTGCGCAAGTCTTAATGTTGTAAATGTGATGTTTTATGGATTGTTTACTGTTTTTAATGTAACCTTGCTGCTACCCTCTTGGCCAGGTCTCCCTTGGAAAATAGATATTTGATCTCAATGGGATTTTACCTGGTTAAATAAAGGCTAAATAAAATAAATAAGAGTGTAAGCATTTAAAAAAAAAAAAGTACAATTTGAAAATGAACTATAAAAGTAACAGAGCCAATGAAGGGAAACCAGTAAATTGGTAATGTGCTCACGTCGTTTGGTTTTAGTTAAAACAAACAAAATGTACAACTACATGCATAAGACAATGGTAGTTTTTTCTGTTTGTGTTTTGTAAACACACTGGGATAGGTGTAATAAGCTTTAGCTTCTGTCTATTCCATTTCAGACTACATGTACAGTATATTAAAAATGTATTCTCTTTATCCGTCAAATGTTTAAATGCCTGAATAGAATGAAACTTGAGAAAACTTGGAAACAATGTTAGACACCATATGTTGGGGTTACCCACATATGCGGTCCTCTCCAAGGTTTCTCATAGTCATTCACATTGACGTCCCACTGGGGTGAGTTTTCCTTGCCCGTATGTGGGCTCTGTACCGAGGATGTCGTTGTGGCTTGTACAGCCCTTTGAGACACTTGTGATTTAGGGCTATATAAATAAACATTGATTGATTGATGTTTATCTAACGCTGTGTGCTTACATGACGTCACCTGAGGCACAGATTGCTACTTACCGTATTTTTCGGATTATAAATCGCAGTTTTTTTCATAGTTTGGCCGGGGGTGCGATTTATACTCTGGAGCGATTTATGTGTGAAATTATTAACACATTACCGTAAAATATCAAATAATATTATTTATCTCATTCACGTAAGAGACAAGGCGTATATCAGCAATCGTCACACACACGTCAACCAATAAAAATTTGGCGGGGGCGGGTCATGGCAGAAGTGCATTGTGAAAAAAAAAGATGCTACCTGCTACTACTTCCGTACCTATGAAAATTGATCATTTCAACATTGGCGGTAACTTACAAAAACTGAGAAGGGCTTTAAGGCAGTCCTGCGCAACCTGTGGAAGCAGTGGATGATGGATGGAGAGCACAGCTTCACGGCAACCGGGAGAATGCGCCATGCAACTTTTCTGGATGTCATTGGATGGATCGACAAAGCATGGGCTTCAGTGACAACCAAAACCATCCTGTCTGGATTTAGAAAGGCTGGAAGAATTGGAACTGCAACTGACGATGACTCTGACGTAAGTGACGTACCGATAGAAGAGGAAGCGGCGCATTGTCTACCTTTGGAGTTGGCAGAGTTGTTTAGAAGCGACACCAAGGAAGAAGATTTCATCGGATTTAGCGATTAGGAGTGACAGATTGTTTGGTAAATGTATAGCATGTTCTATGTTGTAGTTATTTGAATGACTCTTACAATATAATATACACTTATTCAGCCTGTTCACTATTCTTTATTTACTTTACATTGCCTTTCAAATGTCTATTCTTGGTGTTGGATTTTATTAAATACATTTCCACCAAAAATGCGATTTATACTCTACTGCGACTTACTGTATATATGTTTTTTTCCTTCTTTATTATGCATTTTCGGCCAGTGCGATTTATACTCCGGAGCGATTTATAATCCGAAAAATACGGTAGTTGAGTTTGCTTACTACCGTTATACATAGAGTTTTGACATCATCCCTACTGAGCACACATCGAGAGGGACAAACATGGTAAAGACCTTTTTTATATGATGGGCAATTGTTGATATGCCGTTTTTAATGTGCTATATCCCATTTTTCTTATTGGTAGGATAAGTAAAATACAGTGACATTTTTTTATAAAGTCTGTTAAACATATACATAACCACTTCATGCTGTTCCATCTCTGATGTTACTCAGTTTTCCCATACATACACTGTATACACACACAGTGTACTTCACCCAACAAACGACAACTGCAACTAGACTATGCAATTTCTGTACAAAGTGCGTGCGAATGCCCAAATGTTGAAGCTGAACTGAAATGCTGAAGGAATGTAGAATGACGTTACAAAAAAAGTTTAACTGTCTTGAAGAGATGAAGCTGAACTGAAATGTAGAATGAATGGTGGAAACTGTGACTATGAAATGGTTGGAATTAATTTGAACTATATGGTTCTAACTTTGCTTAAAAAAAATAAGCACGGTAAGGCTGAAATACGAATTAGACCCACTTGGTTCAATCCATATTTTTAATCCAACGGGCACTTGAACCTGCAACCTTCGACAAGCGTGTTAACCACTGAGCTGAACACCTACGCTGTCTACTCTCGGCTTGTCCTGATTGCGCGTTTTGACGTTTGAATAGGATCAATTGGATAAACGATGAGGGAGTTACAGCTACGGAAGAATAATAATTAGATGAATTTTGATGGAAAAAAAGTGGTTCTTTTTTACCTCGGGGCCCAACTTTTCCACCACAGAGAGGCTCGGGGCCCCCTCAAAATATTAACTCTGAATTAGTAATCTTACTTTTGATCTTATTGGTATTCAATAATTTTATCTAAACAACTTTACAATCTTGTCAAATGATATGAAAGCATGTGCTCATCACAAAGATTATTATTTATTCAACACAAACCTTAGGCTTACATCAGACTAGGGTTGTACGGTATACCGGTACTAGTATAGTATCGCAGTACTAATGAATCAAAAATAGTACTATACTCTGTTTGAAAAGTACCGGTTCCAGGGCATGACGGCACGTCGTGACATTGCTGGTTTTACGAGCAAAGGAGCATGCTCGGCAGGGCACACACACGGAGTACTTACAAGCAGACACAGTGTGTAGACGGAAAAGGGAGAATAGACACATTTTGGCCTAAAAACTAAAGATAGAGGTTAAGTTATAACACTGAAACACCCTCAGGATGAGGTGCTTTGGCTAGCGAGCTAGCAGCTAACGTCCATCTGCAGTCGGCAGTATTTTAGCTACTTCTAAATCACTAATCCTCGTCTCCATAGCGACAAATAAAGTATGTTTCTTACAAGTATTATCCCTGCAGGACGAGGAATAGCAAAACATGCTTCACTACACACCGTAGCTCACCGGCGTCACAATGTAAACAAACGCCATGGGTGGCTCTACACCTAACATCCACTGTAATGATACCAAGTACAATAGCGTATCTAGTCGATACTATGATTACATCGATATTTTTTATATATTTTTTAAAATCCATTATGTTTATAAACTGGCCCTGCGTTGAGGTGGCGACTTGTCCAGGGTGTACCCCGACTTCCGCCCGAATGCAGCGGAGATAGGCTCCCGCACCCCCCTGTGACCCCGAAAGAGACAAGCGGTAGAAAATGGATGGATGGATGTTTATAAGCTCAGGAAATACGTCCCTGGACACATGAGGACTTTGAATACGACCAATGTATGATCCTGTAACTACTTGGTATCGGATCATACCTAAATGTGTGGTATCATCCAGAAATAATGTAAAGTATCAAACAACAGAAGAATAAGTGATTATTACATTTTAACAGAAGTGTAGATAGAACATGTTGAAACAGGAAATAAGCAGATATTAACCGTAAAGGAACAAGTAGATTAATAATACATTTTTACAGCTTGTCCTTTATCATTTTGACAAAATAATAGAATGATAAATGACACAATATGTTACTGCATATGTCAGCAGACTAATTGGGAGATTCTGTTTGTTTACTTACTACTAAAAGACAAGTTGTCTAGTATGTTCACTATTTGATTTAAGGACACAATTGTTCTTGGATTGCAATAATAAACATATGTTTAATGTACCCCAAGATTTTTTGTTAAAATAAAGCCAATAATGCCCTTTTTTTGTGGTGCCATTTATTTAGAATAGTATCGAAAGGTATCGGAAAGTATCAAAATACATTTTGGTACGGTACCTAAATACTGGTATCGGGACAACCCTACGTCAGACTGATTAGAAAAACAAGTACTAATCAAATATACTGCATAAGAAGGGAGCCAAAAAATTAACGATGAATCTACATGCAATTTTGTTGTGCGAAAATAAACTAATTTAATAAGTAATGTTTCTTCAATAAACTGTCAATAAAATTAGAGTGCAAATGAAACTAAAGCTTCACCACTTTAGCCATAATGTTTTCACTTACAAAACTTGTCTGACAGCCATAGGTGGTGGAAAAGTGTGTTACAATTTCTGCCCATTAGGATTGGAGCTGAGAAATTGATATTTTTTGGCCGCTTTTAAAAAGTTAAAGTGCCAATGATTGTCACACACACAATAGGTGTGCCGAAACTATTCTCTGCATTTGACCCATCATCCTTGATCACCCCCTGGGAGGTGAGGGGAGCAGTGAGCAGCACAGGTGGCCGTGCCCGGGAATCATTTTTGGTGATTTAACCCCCAATTCCAACCCTTGATTCTGAGTGCCAAGCAGGGAGGTAATGGGTCCCATTTTTATAGTTTTTGGTATGACTCGGCTGGGGTTTGAACTCATAACCTACCGATCTCAGGGCCTCTCTAACCACAAGGCCAGGGGGCTCTCACAGTCCAACTATGGTAAAAGAAAGACTGGTGTAGGACATGTATGTGAATGGCAACGAGGGTTGACCATGTCAAGAGGAGCTAAACATTACACATCCTGGAAAGGTTTCCTAAATTTGGTTGCTCGATTTGACTCGACACAATCTTGAACTGAATAAATAGAGGAAAATATGTGAAATTGTATTTACATCAATGTCGAGATGTTGAAACAGCGACTAAACTTGGAAGCTAAAGCTAGCGAGAACAATCTTTACACCCACAACACAGTCCGTTTGTGTTGTTGTGAACGACATCATCGATGTAACATCAACTTTAGACGTGCTCTTCTCAAGCGAGTCGCCTCTTTACCCGTCAAGCTGAGAACAGCAGAGCACACTTCCCCCCTTCATAATAATAGCGCAGTGTGCCACATCCGGTCTGACTGCACTAACAAAATAAGTTTTCAAAAAGTACCTTGCACAAGCATAACTTATTGCTACATTTACAAAACAATTATGCTTTAACCTGGAATACTGGTCACAATTGTCGAAAAGTTTATTGCACCAATAAATAGAAGGATTTTTGCATTTAATTGACATTTTAATCAATTTAATTTTACACAAAAAGCACACTATGGTGTTAAAATAAATGTAGAAGGTAAAAAACGGAAATAAAAATATTTAAAATGGAAAAACTTAATTTGTATATATTTTTTAATCAATTATTTAAATGTAATGTTATTGCTATTATTTCACTTATTGTAGTTTACTTGTTTCTATATTATTACAAGGGCTGCAACAACTAATCGATTAAAATCGATTATAAAAATAGTTGGCGATTAATTTAGTCATCGATTCGTTGGATCTATGCTATGCACAGAGGCATTTCTTTTTTTTTCTTTTTTTAACATATATACTTTATTTGTATTTTTTTCTAAACCTTTATTTATAAACTGCAACATGTACAAACAGCTGAAAAGCAATAATCAAAATAAGTATGGTGCCAGTATGCTGTTTTTTTTCTTCAATAAAATACCGGAAAGGATAGAAATGTAGTTTGTCTCTTTTATCCAATTATTAATTGAAGTAATAATCGACAGATTAATCGATTATCACATTAACCGTTAGTTGCAGCCCTAATTATAACCATTTAAAAAATATATGTATTTAAAGTTGAGTTTTGGTAGTACAATAAATACTCATTCATGATTTAAAATTAAATGAATAATTGTGTAATTGTGATTACAATATAAACATAATTGTGATCATCATCAATGGCCCTTGGAGATACAATAGTGATATATTTCCTAAAAAAAGAAAAAAAAGAATGACTTTTAAAAAACAACGCCAACAGAGAAAAACCCCATCAATTTAATTTAATCAGCACTTTCAAGTCATCCAGCGGCTATAGAATTATAAAAGGAAATAGCTGAATAGACAATACGCCTAATATTTTTTTTATTTCTGTCAGTCCAAATAAATTGACCATGTCAAGAGGAGCTAAACATCCTGGAACGGTTTCTCAAATCTGGTTGCTCGAATTGACTCGACTTCTGGGCATAAACCTCATTCGATTGGTCTTTCGATTGGTCTGATTAACACATCCATGTAGTGTGTTAGTCATTCTAAATGGCTTAGGTGACTATAAAATGTTTTAATAGGCCTCCCATTGTCCACTGAAAAGACTCGACATAATCTTACTCCGAGCGAAACGTGGAATGTTTTACACAAAGAGAAGCTAAAGTGCTTATGGGAGCATTTTGGTGTCCATGAATATGAATTAGATAACCCTTTAAAAAGCTACTGTCTGTTATATTCAAAAAGATAAGAACACCGTATGGTCTGTCGGAACTTGCTGATTGAGTTTTTTTTTTTCCATTATCTCCTAAAAACCAGAACATGTAAGAACTGTAGCATTGAAACAAATTATGAAAACCTAATCTGTTATCACAGACAAAGGAAGGTTTGCATGCCAGCCATTGTTTTCCTCCCCTCAACTGTTCCTTCTACATTAAGAATTTAAACCATCTAAAAGCGCTCCACCATACCGTTGACATTTGTGATGTCCTCTTAAGGATTTCCCAGGGAAAGAATGTGCAGAATGTGCAGTAATCTGAGGTTAGGCTGCTATGTTTTGCTAAAAAGAGCACACATAACCCAGATATTTAAAGAATTAAACAGTCTAAAAAATAGAGGTCTTCTGTACAGCAATATCATGCTGTAGGGTTAAAGTGAGTCAAGAATATCATGTGAAAAAAAGCTAAATAAGTGAGAGTCAAATAAACTCAGTGAAACACAGTTCTTCATGTCTTTTAAATTACTTCACTTCTAATTATGTTTGGTGTACCTTAAAGTCACACAAAATTAGGGATGCGCCGATTAATCGGAAAAAGTATGAGATCAGTCATTGCCGATTAATGCTGATCACAAAGGTCTATTCCAGGGGTGTCCAAAGTGCGGCCCGGGGAACATTTGCGGCCCGCAAGAAATTTTTTAACAGCCCCACGGCACATTCTAAAAATATGATTAAAAAAAATGTGAAACATAAAAAGTGGTATAAAAGAGCAAACAGGTGAAATGTAACAAGAAAATGTTGCAATGTTTACTCTAATAACACAAACCTGCCATGCAGGCTGTTTCTTTCTTTAAAACATAATAATGAATAAACGTCGTTATGAATTATTGACCTATATAAGGCTCCAATTATGTCACATTAAATATTCAATTTTGAGACATTTTTGGGGGAAAATGTTGCATATTTTGTGTTTGCCATATAAAAAACTGATCTGTTTTGTTTTTTTTAAGAATGGCATAAAACAAACAAACAAAAAAAACACGAACAACAATACAACTTATAATTGACGGATAGATCTGAAGCTGATCTCGAGATTATTGTGTTAAAAGTAAACAGAATAAAAAATGTATAGTATATTTTTTAACACTTTGATGTTAAATCATTTTAGTGGGATTTTTTTTGTGTGTGTCATTGCTCAAAAAATAATAATGAATTAAAATCAAAGTTGTTATGAGTTATTGACCTTTTTAAGGCTCCAATTATTTTTTTATCTAAAATATTCCACTTTAAAATTTCATTGGGGGAAAATATTGCACATTTGGTGTTTTTTCCATAAAAAAACAGGGGGTTTCTTTGACAAAAAGGGCACACAACTTAAATGTTTAAAAACGTTATATTGACAGATAGACTTAATGTTGATCTAGAGATTTAAACTTTGAATAATAATAATAATAATAATAAAAATAAAAATACTAAATAATGACAATTATTTTATTTATTTTTTGACCGAAACCATTTGGGTGTATATGTTTTATACATTTATTGTATTGGTTTTTAAAATAAAAAAATATGAAAATGGCCCCCCGCTTGCTTTGATTTTTCAGTGTGCTGCCCTCAGTGGAAAAAGTTTGGACACCACTGGTCTATTCCCATCGGCTGACACTATCTTTTGTTCCTTGGCTGACAGGCGCTAAGTGTGTATCTCCAAACACTGTGTGGAGCCGCTCCCCTAAGTTAATAATCATCACCTCCATGACAGTAAATACATTTAATTAGTATCCTAAGTATTATTTTCAAGAGCCATTACCACTGAGGCGAAGCATTTCACACACCGAGTAAAAGCAAGCAGGAGCATGCTAATCGCTAAGATAGATGCAAGAAATTACAACATAAGCCAACAACTGGCCGAGCTGCTTCTTGTATTTGACAGCAGCTTTGCTGCTTCTCACAGGTCAGCCCAGATACTACGTCAGGTCTGGTGGACAGATTACGTATGTGCCGTGTTGGTCAAGTCCTAGTACACTACTTACAATAACAATTAGAGATGTCCGATAATATCGTCCTGCCCTAATTTGAGCACTTAATAAAGCAGTGACCAGTTGATCTGCCGTTTCTTTTCTGCTCTGCCCCCATCTCCTTTGTGGAGGGGGGGGGGGGGGGGGGGCACAGATTCGGTGGCCACGGATGAAGCACTGGCTGTCCAAAGTCGGGACCCGGGGTGGACCGCTCGCCTTTGCATCGGTTGGGGACGTCTCTGCGCTGCTGACCTGTCTCCGCTCGGGATGGTCTCCTGCTGCCCCACTATGGACTGGACTCTCACCATTATGTTAGATCCACTATGGACTGGACTCTCACTATTATGTTAGATCCACTATGGACTGGACTCTCACAATATTATGCTAGATCCACTATGGACTGGACTCTCACTATTATCAATTAATCAATCAATCAATCAATGTTTATTTATACAGCCCTAAATCACAAGTGTCTCAAAGGGCTGTACAAGCCACAACGACATCCTCGGTACAGAGTGCTAGATCCACTATGGACTGGACTCTCACTATTATGTTAGATCCACTATGGACTGGACTCTCACAATATTATGCTAGATCCACTATGGACTGGACCCTCACTATTATGCTAGATCCACTATGGACTGGACTCTCACTATTATGTTAGATCCACTATGGACTGGACTCTCACTATTATGCTAGATCCACTATGGACTGGACTTTCACAATATTATGCCAGATCCACTATGGACTGGACTCTCACTATTATGCTAGATCCACTATGGACTGGACTCTCACTATTATGCTAGATCCACTATGGACTGGACTCTCACAATATTATGCTAGATCCACTATGGACTGGACTCTCACTATTATGCTAGATCCACCATGGACTGGACTCTCACTATTATGCTAGATCCACTATGGACTGGACTCTCACTATTATGTTAGATCCACTATGGACTGGACTCTCACAATGTTATGCTAGATCCACTATGGACTGGACTCTCACAATGTTATGCTAGATCCACTATGGACTGGACTCTCACTATTATGTTGGATCCACTATGGACTGAACTCTCACTATTATGTTAGATCCACTATGGACTGGACTCTCACTATTATGCTAGATCCACTATGGACTGGACTTTCACAATATTATGCTAGATCCACAATGGACTGGACTCTCACTATTATGCTAGATCCACTATGGACTGGACTCTCACAATATTATGCTAGATCCACTATGGACTGGACTCTCACTATTATGCTAGATCCACTATGGACTGGACTCTCACTATTATGTTAGATCCACTATGGACTGGACTCTCACAATATTATGCTAGATCCACTATGGGCTGGACTCTCACTATTATGCTAGATCCACTATGGACTGGACTCTCACTATTATGTTAGATCCACTATGGACTGGACTCTCACTATTATGCTAGATCCACTATGGACTGGACTTTCACAATATTATGCTAGATCCACTATGGACTGGACTCTCACAATATTATGCTAGATCCACTATGGACTGGACTCTCACTATTATGCTAGATCCACTATGGACTGGACTCTCACTATTATGTTAGATCCACTATGGACTGGACTCTCACAATATTATGCTAGATCCACTATGGGCTGGACTCTCACTATTATGCTAGATCCACTATGGACTGGACTCTCACTATTATGTTAGAGCCACTATGGACTGGACTCTCACTATTATGTTAGATCCACTATGGACTGGACTCTCACAATATTATGCTAGATCCACTATGGACTGGACTCTCACAATATTATGCTAGATCCACTCGACGTCCATTGCACCGGTCGCCCTGGGAGGGGAGGGGGGGGGGGGGGGTCTCCACATCTGCGGTCCTCTCCAAGGTTTCTCATTGTCCCATTGGGTTGAGTTTTTCCTTGCCCTGATGTGGGATCTGAGCCGAGGATGTCGTTGTGGCTTGTGTAGCCCTTTGAGACACTCGTGATTTAGGGCTATATAAATAAACATTGATTGATTGATTGAAGTGTCATGAGTAATGTGAACGCTGTGTTGTGCGTTATTTAGAGAGTTACTGAGAATTGTAAAGATTGCATAACAGGCTAGTTAGTTCATTAATTACAATGACAAGGCCTTTTCTATAGAAAAGGTAACCTTAAATAACTTATGTGATCTGTGGGGAGGGGACACACCTAACATAACACAGGCATGTGTAGAAAACAGCAAATCTCACGTACAAAGTGCATGATGCACACGTCTTCACGATCACAACATCAGCGTTGGTGTTCTTACCAGTCTCTCCTTAAAGACCATCTGCCGAAGCCACTTGAAGTCCGGTGGTTTGAAAGCAGAAAACACAAAAAGGGAATCCTTCTCATAATGTTCAGGCTTTTGAATAGCTCCCTCTGGATAGGTAATTCTTAGTGTAGTTTTGGTCCCGACGTCTTTGCTGTAACCGGCCACCGGGGCTTCATTCAATCTGGAAAAGAGTGCACCAACCATAGGAACAAAGGATTTAGAAGAAGCTCGACTCTTGTCGACAAAAGTAATATTACTTCAGAGCAGCAACAAATGAAGCACTTTAGCGACACACACCACACCTGCACATGGCTGCTTTTATCACTAGGATTAACACATACAATATTTATTGACGAATTTGAGAACGTGTTGACAAACATTCTGTCTTGGACGGTTAACAGATGAAAGGACAAAATACAGTTAATGACATGTATTCATACTTGACAACCTTGAGACCTCCGAATTCGGGAGATATGGGGGGGGGGGGGGGGGGCACAAACATTCATGTCATTGGTGGTCGGGGGGGGGGCGTGCTTGGGGCGTGGCCAAGGGCGTGGTTAAGAGGAGAGTATATTTACAGCTAGAATTCACCAAATCAAGTATTTCACATATACCGTAATTTCCGGACTATAAGCCGCACCTGACTATAAGCCGCACCAGCTAAATTTAGGGGAACATACAGATTGCTCCATATATAAGCCGCACCTGACTATAAGCCGCAGGGTTTTGATGTGTAATTACCGTAGTATATAGGGGTTCCTGCTACCACGGAGGGGATTGTCGGGACAGAGATGACTGTTTGGGAACGCAAAGCGTCCCATTTATTAACAATAAATCTTTCAATCATTCAATCAAACTTTCACATCTTTGACATGGCGAACAGCATTCGTGCAGAGTACAAATAATACAACGGTGCAAAGTAATACAAAGTGCTCACCTGTACGTTATCAAAATAACCAGCCTACCGGTATATGAAAAGTCAGTCTTTAATCATTGTGTCATCGTCTTCCTCCTGCGTACTAAAACCACCGAAATCCTCTTCGTCGGTGTCGGAGAAGAACAGGCCGTAAATAAGCCGCACCCTTGTATAAGCCGCAGGGACCAGAACGAGGGGAAAAAGTAGCGGCTTATAGTCCGGAAATTACGGTATATATGCATATATATATATATATATATATATATATATATATATATATATATATATATATATATATATATATATATATATATATATATATATATATATATATATATATATATATATATATATATATATATATATATATATATATATGAAATACTTGACTTTCAGTGAATTCTAGCTATATATATATTTTATTTTTATTTTCTATTTTATTATACATATAAATAAAAGACATACTTGAATTTCAGTGTTCTGCAGGCTATCCGGTAGGTGGCAGTATTGTCCTGTTTAAGAGTGTCTCCACATTGCTGTTTACGGCAGACGAACTGCTTTACAGTAGACTAAACGTGACTGCTGTTGTTGTGTGTTGTTACCGCGCTGGGAGGACGTTAATGAAACTGCCTAACAATAAACCCACATAAGAAACCAAGAACTCTCTCTGCTTGTTGTGCACTCTACTCTCTAAAAGCCGTAGATGTTATGACGTCATTGGGCAGGCAAGCTGCTGGGAAAGCAGACGTGAGAACGGCTGTCCCCACTCAGGTCCGCATTGAGCTGGAGGGGGCGTGGCCTCCAGCTCCGGCTGAATACCGGGAGTTTGTCGGGAGAAGGGAGGTTGTCGGGAGAGGCGCTGAATACCGGGATTCTCCCGCTAAAAACGGGAGGGTTGGCAAGTATGCATAAAAGACAGAGACAGAAAACACTCCGAATACCAAAAATGTAAAACAGAAGTAGATAAACAACCCAATAATATCAACCTCAAATCAAGAAAGCCTACTTTATGGGTTATAGATAAACCTATGGATAACGGAGACATATATAATAGTCTCCTTTTCAGGTGAGAGAGGACACTAAAGGCAGTGCCTTTAAGGCACGCCCCCAATATTGTTGTCCGGGTGGAAATCGGGAGAAATTCGGGAGAATGGTTGCCCCGGGAGATTTTCGGGAGGGGCACTGAAATTTGGGAGTCTCCCGGGAAAATCGGGAGGGTTGGCAAGTATGCATGTATTGGTCATTTTCCAAACAAAGGAATATAGTAATACATTGTGATGTTTAAAAGATGATTAAATATGCTCTGTAATTAATGAATCCCAATTAATCTTTTTTAGCATCACCTACAAAATGCTGAGAAAAGCCCTCAATGTAGCGACTTTAAAACTGGTGTAATATGCTCCCGCCCTCTGGTCCTCGTCAGCACGCGTGCAGCTGACTTCTGATATGCTTTTTGGGAGGGCCAGAGAGCATTATAACAGTCTAAGGCATACTTGCCAACCCTCCTGTTTTTAGCGGGAGACTCCCGGTATTCAGCGCCTCTCCCGAAAACCTCCCGGCAGAAATTTTCTCCCGACAAACTCCCGGTATTTAGCCGGAGCTGGAGGCCACGCCCCCTCCAGCTCAATGCGGACCTGAGTGGGGACAGCCTGTTCTCACGTCCGCTTTCGCACGATATAAACAGCATGCCTGCCCAATGACGTCATAACATCTACGGCTTTTAGAGAGTAGAGTGCACAACTACGCACACAACAAGGAGACGAAGCAGAAGAACGTGGAAGTTACAGACATGGCGACGCCGTCGACGAGCAAGATGAAGAAATACGCTTGCAAGTTCCAAAACGAATGGAAACAAGAATTTCAGTTCATCCAGGACAGTTCGAAGGGGAAGGTGTATGTTGCCTGTACATTTTGTAGAACAGACTTCTCCATTGAACACGGTGGCCGAAATGATATACTCATTCATGAACGGAGAAGTTAAACAGGACAATGCTGCCATCTACTGGATAGCCTCCAGAACACTGAAATTCAAGTATTTATTTTATTTATATGTATAATAATATATATATATATATATATATATATATATATATATATATATATATATATATATATATATATATATATATATATATATATATATATATATATATATAGCTAGAATTCACTGAAAGTCAAGTATTTCATACATATATACATATACATATATATATATATATATATGAAATACTTGAGTTGGTGAATTCTAGCTGTAAATATACTCTCCTCTTAACCACCACCCCCCCACCACCTCCCGATATCGGAGGTCTCAAGGTTGGCAAGTATGGTCTAAGGACAGGAAATAAAAGCATGCATTAGCACCTCTGTGTTTGCCTGAGAGAGAAACGTTTGAATACAATGTACATGTAATATCACTATATTGATTCACAGATGTGTTATGATAATGTAAAAGAAACACTGTCTATCTACCCTAAAAACAAGACAACATTGAAACTTATAGAAACCATAAACATACTTCTGATACGTCTTTAAGTTTATTATGAATATTTTACACTGTTAGATATAATTCATCTATTTAAAGTCGCTCACATCACTGGCCAAGTTTCATGACGGAGTGAGACTTCTTTTTCGCCGTGGCTACATACTAACTTTGTACTGTGTTGTAGCTCTCAGTCAAGCAAGAGAAGGTGAGACAACTGGCAGACGTACAGAGACAGTAACGTTACAGATTTAAAATTTGATTAAACATAAAATAAAAAAACAAAGGGGCTGATTTACTACGATCCAAACACCACACGCTAGACAGTGTGTGCAAACAATAAAATAGCGTGTACTATGAGCGAGTGTGTTGCGTGTAATCTACTAACACTGCGTCGTGTGCAATTGATGAAGTGGTGCAGTCCGCCTTATTTAAATGAGGATTTTGGGTGCATTCGGGACTTTTGCCACAGAGACGATGATTTTCTGCACATTCATGTTGTCATGCTCCTGCCTGTGTGCCATGTGTTGAACCAGCAGCACACAACTATTTATTACCTGTAACACCTTTTCTCAATCGCAATCTAGACAACGGAAACATATGCAGACTGACACTTAATTCTGTGAGTGAGGCTGTGGGCGAATGAGTGAAAAAAAGAGTTTGTCAATGGGAAGTTTAGGATTTCACCATGGTTGCTACTTTATTTGACACAGCACTAGTACGCCTAATAAATAATCATTAAACTTAAAATGAGCAAGGCATACGGACGGAGTCATATAATTGGCCAATAAAACGTAATCCGCTGATAAACGTAAAATAATATCAGGAAAATTTAAAAATGTAAATGAAATATTGTCATTGTGAGAAGAAGAAACATTTCTTTGGGAAAATAATTTGCCCAGTAGCGCTTATTTTTCCCCGACACACTCAACCACCCCGTCCTGAACTAAACAATGTCGAGATGTTGAAACAGTGACTACACTTGGAAGCTAAAGCTAGCGAGAACAATCCACAATATGTCGTCTGTTTGTGTTGTTGTGAACGACATCCCCGATGTAACATCAACGTACAAACAGTGGTCGCAACTTGAGACGCGCTCTTCTCAAGCGAGTCGCCTCTTTACCCGTCAAGCTGAGAACAGCACAGCACACTTCCCGCCTTCTTAATACTAGCGCGGCGCACCATAGTGGTTAGAGCGTCCGCCCTGAGATCGGTAGGTCGTGAGTTCAAACCCCGGCCGAGTCATAGCAAAGACTATAGAAATGGGACCCATTACCTCCCTGCTTGACACTCAGCATCAAGGGGTTGGAATTGGGGGTTACATCATTAAAAATTATTCCCAGGCGCAGCCACCGCTGCTGCTCACTGCTCCCCTCACCTCCCAGGGGGTGATCAAGGGTGATGGGTCAAATGCAGAGAATAATTTTGCCACACCTAGTGTGTGTGTGACAATCATGGGTACTTTAACTTTAACATCCGGTCTGACTGCTCTCTAACATAAAAGTTTCCAAAAAGTACCTTGCACAAGCATAATGTACTTAAAGAACTTATTGATACATTTACAAAATGATTATGCTTTGACCTAGTCACAATTGTCCAAAAACGTATCGCACCAATAAATGTGAGGATTTTTGCATTTAATTAACATTTTAATCAATTTAATTTTACACAAAAGGGCACACTGTATGGTGTTAAAATAAATGTAAAAGGTAAAAAACTGAATTAAAAACATTTAAAATGGAAAAAAAAAATGTATGTTTTTTTTAAATCTATTATTAAAATGTATTGTTATTGCTATTATTTTACTTGTTGTGGTTTACTTGTTACTAATTGATATACTTTTTTTTTTTAAATCTATATTTGAAGTTGAGTTTTGTTGGTACAATACTCATGATTTCAAATTAATGAATAATTGTGTAATTAATTGTGATTACATAGAAAAATAATTGTGATTATTATTTTTGCCATAAACGTCCAGCCCTCGGAGATATAATAGTGATGTATTTCCTAAATTAAAAAAAAGGAGTGACAATTAAAAAACAACGCCAACAGAGGAAAAAAACGCATCAATTGAATTTATTTTAATCAGCACTTTCAAGCCATCCAGCGGCCATAAAATTATAAAAGAAAATTGCTGAATAGACATTTTATTTCTGTCAGTCCAAATAAGTCGGCATGCACTGTGTGTCTGTATCAGATAGCACGTCCTTTTCACAAGCGCTTAATAAAACGCTAAATAGTGCTCCCAAAATGATGAATGTTGATAAATCATATTGCATATTGTAGTACACGCAAACCTTTATTAAATTGGGCCTATAATGCGCTAAATATGATGATAATCGCAATTATCACAATAATTTGACACCGCTGGTAATATGCGCATTCCTTGTTTAATCAATGAATACAAAGCAAAGTACCAGTACTATCGTGTCTTAAAGAGTGGTGTCTCACCTGACCACAACATCATAGTCGTCTATAACGGAACCCAGCGACTTGTCGGATAGGATGCCTCCATTTCCCACAATGATACATCTTTTACAGCTGAGACTGAAAGGCAAACGGGTTAAGGATTAGTGGCCAAGGTCAAATGCAATGACTGAGTTCCTTTTGACGTCCACGGAGTGTCAACTTACCTGTCCAGCTCGTCTCCAAGTCCAAAGTTTTTGGTGGTGGTCAAAATGCTGTCAATGATTCTCTCTGCAAAATCAAGAGATGACTACCATGAATACAAAAACAAACATATACGCATGCTTGTTTCAAATAATTCAACTGCCAAGGATTTCAGATACAGCTACAGGTCGCTATAAAAAAGGTGGTCTTGAAGAGGAACTGCAATTTTTTGGGAATTTTGCCCATCAGTCACAATATTGAGAGACAAGACGAATGTATTTTTTTTAATGCCTTCTAGCTGGTAAATCAACGTACATAAAATCCACTATTATAGGTCCTCTATTCCAGTGTTTGTCAACCTTTTTTGAGGCAAGGCACATTTTTTTTCATTAAAAAACCGAAGGCATGCCACCAGCAGAAAACGTTAAAAAATGAAACTCCACCAGGTCGTTGTGCCTTATTTTGAGTTTGTTTGTGTTTTCCTGTGTGTAGTGCTTTAGTTCTTGTCTTGCGCTGTTATTTTGGTGGCCCTTCCTGTTTTGTTGGTGTTTTCCTGTAGCAGTTTCATGTCATCCTTTGAGTGCTATGCCCCGCACCTGCTTTGTGTTAGCAAGCAAGACTATTTAAGTTGTTGCTATCCTTCTTTGTGTGGACATTGTTGATTGTCATGTCATGTACGGATGTACTTTGTGGACGCTGTAAGTTTTTGCTGTCGTCCAGCATTTTGTTTCTGTTTACTTTGTAGCCAGTTCAGTTTTACTTTCGCTTTGCATAGCCTCTTTCCTTTCCCTTTTGTTCATTTTTGGTTTAAGCATTACATACCTTTTTACCTGCACACTACCTCCCGCTGTGCTCTGCATATTGGGATCACAACAAACCATCCTCGTCTCACCCGACACATTCCGACTTTTACAAAGCAATTAACTACCTGCTGCCACCTACTGACATGGAGTATTACATGGTTACCCTGCCGAGTTCTATACAGCACAGACACTAAGCAACGGCACATTATTCGCAGATTATAATTACTGATTTGCAAAAAATATTTTTTGGACCAATTAGGTGGTTGCGTAATTTCTCACGGCGCAGTGGTTGAAAAACACTGCTCTATTCGCTGCCCATAAAGAACTCTAAATAACTTTAATATTAAAGTAATAGTGATATTGTTATTATAAGTGCTAACGCAGACGAACTATAGCAGCACCATGATCACAAAAAGGTAACTATCTTGTGGACTGCTTTCTTGCCTCAGAGCTTGTGAAAGTTTATTCTAGAAGAGGGGTGTAAAAGTCAAGGCCTGCGGGCCAGATCAGGCCCGCAAATTAATTATCTATGGCCCCCGGGATGATATTTGTTTAGTATTAGAACCGGCTCGCAGGCCACAGCCACCTGCTGCTGTTTTGCACTCCTCCCACCCCCACCAAGGACTGTTTTCACTGCTGGACTCTAAAAAGAGGTTCCGCAGCCTCCGAAGCGGAACCGCCAGGTTCTGTAACAGCTTCTTCCCTCAGGCCGTAAGACTCTTGAACGCATCATAATTAAATTATCCCCTCAACTCCCCCCAAAATGGATTAACTCGCTGGAATAAAAAAGACAATATAACATACATCCATAAACGTGGACGCATATGGAAAAGTGCAATATATTTATCTGTACAGTAACCTATTTATTTATTTATGCACCTTATTGCTTTTTATCCTGCACTACCACAAGCTAATGTAACGAAATTTTGTTCTTATCTGTACTGAAAAGTTCAAATTTGAATGACAATAAAAAAAAAACTTTAAAAAAGGAAGTCTAAGCAATACTCCATCAGTGTTGTGGTAGGAATTTTCAAAATGGGGTCCCAGGGACCCAATCAAGTCATAAAAATGGGGTCCCACAGTACATTTTTGGGGTCCCACTTTTTTGTAACCGTTTTGAAAACAAATGATAAATGTATGCATTATCCTGTTATATCTCACATTCTATATTGTGTTTTGGGAAAAGGTAGTCATAAACGTTCATTCATTCAAAAAATAATAAAAAATAAAAAAAGTTTATGCATATGTAAATGTATTCAGTTATAAGTAGAGATATCCGATAATGGCTTTTTTGCCGATAGCCGATATTGTCCAACTCTTAATTATATACATATATATACAGTCGTGGAATTAACACATTATTATGCCTAATTTTGTTGTGATGCATTAAACAATGTAACAAGGTTTTCCAAAATAAATCAACTCAAGTTATGGAAAAAAATGCCAACATGGCACTGCCATATTTATTATTGAAGTCACAAAGTGCATTCTTTTTTTTTAACATGCCTCAAAACAGCAGCTTGGAATTTGGGACATGCTCTCCCTGAGAGAGCATGAGGAGGTTGAGGTGGGCGGGGTTGGGGGAGTAGGGGGTAGCGGGTGGTGTATATTGTAGCGTCCCGGAAGAGTTAGTGCTGCAAGGGGTTCTGGGTATTTGTTCTGTTGCGTTACGGTGCGGATGTTCTCCCGAAATGCGTTTGTCATTCTTGTTTGGTGTGGGTTCACAGTGTGGCACATATTTGTAACAGTGTTATAGTTGTTTATACGGCCACCCTTAGTGTGACCTGTATGGCTGTTGACCAAGTATGCCTTGCATTCACTTGTGTGTGTGAAAAGCCGTAGATATTATGTGACTGGGCCGGCACGCAAAGGCAGTGCCTTTAAGGTTTATTGGCGCTCTGTACTTCTCCCTACGTCCGTGTACACAGCTGTGTTTTAAAAAGTCATAAATTTTACTTTTTGAAACCGATACCGATAATTTTGAAACCGATACCAATAATTTCCGATATTACGTTTTAAAGCATTTATCGGCCGATAATATCGGCAGTCCGATATTATCGGACATCCCTAGTTATAAACATTAATTCACTTTCTTCTTTCCTTCATGGATCTAAACATTACCGCTACCGGTATTTTTTTCTGTATTTTTATTGTAATATTTCCAGAATGTGTTTGTTCTATTTTTGGCCAAAGTAAGTCAAAGAAAACTATCTGAAGTTGTCTTTATTTTTTAGTTTTAATGCCATGATTTTATTAGGTCGGCCCATGTGTGCACAGATTTTCCTCCATGTTGCCCCTGAGTTAAAATGAGTTTGACACCCCTGTTCTAGACCATAAATAGTGCCTCTCACCTGGATAGTAGAAGGATGAGGACATAATCCGACTAGCTGGGACACTTTGACATCCAATTTAGACCCGGAAATGGCAAGACAGACACGAAAAAACTAGAGATGTCCGATAATGGCTTTTTTGCCGATATCTGATATTCCGATATTGTCCAACTCTTAATTACCGATTCTGATATCAACCGATACAGATATATACAGTCGTGGAATTAACACATTATTATGCCTAATTTTGTTGTGATGCCCCGCTGGATGCATTAAAGGCCTACTGAAACCCACTACTACCGACCACGCAGTCTGATAGTTTATATATCAATGATGAAATCTTAACATTGCAACACATGCCAATACGACCGGGTTAACTTATAAAGTGCAATTTTAAATGTCCCGCGAAACTTCCGGTTGAAAACGTCTATGTATGATGACATATGCGCGTGACGTCAATCGTTGAAACGGAAGTATTCGGACACCATTGTATCCGATACAAAAAGCTCAGTTTTCATCGCAAAATTCCACAGTATTCTGGACATCTGTGTTGGTGAATCTTTTGCAATTTGTTTAATGAATAATGAAGACTGCAAAGAAGAAAGCTGTAGGTGGGATCGGTGTATTAGCGGCTGGCTGCAGCAACACAACCAGGAGGACTTTGACTTGGATAGCAGACGTGCTATCCGACGCTAGCCGTTGACCGCCTCGATGATCGAGTGAAGTTCTTCGTCGCTCCGTCGATCGCTGGAACGCAGGTGAGCACGGGTGTTGATGAGTAGATGAGGGCTGGCTGGCGTAGGTGGAGAGATAATGTTTTTAGCATAGCTCTGTGAGGTCCCGTTGCTAAGTTAGCTTCAATGGCGTCATTAGCAACAGCATTGTTAAGCTTCGCCAGGCTGGAAAGCATTAACCGTGTAGTTACATGTCCATGGTTTAATAGTATTGTTGATTTTCTGTCTATCCTTCCAGTCAGGGGTTTATTTCTTTTGTTTCTATCTGCATTTAAGCAAGATGCTATCACGTTAGCTCCGTAGCTAAAGTGCTTCACCGATGTATTGTCGTGGAGATAAAAGTCACTGTGAATTTCCATTTCGCGTTCTCGACTCTCATTTTCAAGAGGATATAGTATCCGAGGTGGTTTAAAATACAAATCCGTGATCTACAATAGAAAAAGGAGAGAGTGTGGAATCAAATGAGCCAGCTTGTACCTAAGTTACGGTCAGAGGGAAAAAAGATGCGTCCTGCACTGCACTCTAGTCCTTCACTCTCACGTTCCTCATCCACGAATCTTTCATCCTGGCTCAAATTAATGGGGTAATCGTCGCTTTCTCGGTCCGAATCGCTCTCGCTGCTGGTGTAAACAATGGGGAAATGTGAGGAGCCTTTCAACCTGCGACGTCACGCTACTTCCGGTACAGGCAAGGCTTTTTTTTATCAGCGACCAAAAGTTGCGAACTTTATCGTCAATGTTCTCTACTAAATCCTTTCAGCAAAAATATGGCAATATCGCGAAATGATCAAGTATGACACATAGAATGGATCTGCTATCCCCGTTTAAATTTAAAAAATTCATTTCAGTAGGCCTTTAAACAATGTAACAAGGTTTTCCAAAATAAATCAACTCAAGTTATGGAAAAAAATGCCAACATGGCACTGCCATATTTATTATTGAAGTCACAAAGTGCATTATTTTTTTTAAACATGCCTCAAAACAGCATCTTGGAATTTGGGACATGCTCTCCCTGAGAGAGCATGAGGAGTTTCCTCCATGTGGCCCCTGAGCTAAAATGAGTTTGACACCCCTGTTCTAGACCATAAATAGTGCCTCTCACCTGGATAGTAGAAGGATGAGGACATAATCCGACAACCTGGGACACTTTGGCATCCAATTTAGACCCGGAAATGGCAAGACAGACACGAAAAAACGCTTAGCTCCATCCCCTGACTGAGTCATTCTTCTTCTAAACGAGAATAAATCAACATCCTAACAGTCAGCATCCTAGTGACAGCAGATATTGTACAGTAAGTGACATTTATTATGTTTGTTGGCTCTTACGACGTCTGCGGTGATTTAGTGATGTGATTGAAATTAATGCTTTAAATGAGCCAAGTATGTAAATATTACATGGAAAAACTAAAACAAAAGTGCAGTTCCCCTTTAAACTGACTTGGCGGAGAGGATTCAGTTAGATTTAAAGAGTGACAAATACAACAACAATCGACAGAGCTACTGCGGGAAGAAAAAATAAAACAATGTTTTTTTCAGAGGCGCAAACCTGGAAGAGACATGCAGGGTTGGGGAAGGTATGTGGGTGTATGAAGAAATGCTCCCATAAAAAGCACTCAGAAGAGGAATGCCATTTTCAAACAAGCACATTCTCCCAGTTAAGAGGGCGACATTGAACTCATCTCCCTGCATGGCGAGAACCCCGCTGATTGCAGGGTGAAGAACAGGGATGTTTAGTCATAGCGAACATTCCTGCCATGTTTAACGTTTTATTTTGAAGAGTCACGATTCCGGCTTTAGACCTGACATGTGTTACATCTGCTCCTCACTATGTTTGGGCGCCTCATACTTGAAATTCTTCCACCAATAATATCAGACTACTTAGGTCCCAGGCGTAATTATATAAGAATTTAAATTATGATCATGAATGACATCATAGAACAATGGCTTGGATAATATAGGAGCATTAAGGTTTATTTATTTTTTATGTCTGTCAAGAATTTTGGCTCCTTTCTGCACTAATACAATGGGGTTGAACAATATACACAATACTACTGTCGTCATATAGTGATAATGCAGCCTGATGACATTCTAGCTGCGTCCCTTAAATCTGATAGGGACACTGCTAACGGCTAACGTTCCTCCAGAGTGTAAAGCTGCTTTTTAAGTCACGAATAGTCACCTCCGTGGTGGCAAATAAAGTAGTGTTGTTACAAGTGTGATCACTGGAGGATGAGGAAGAGCTAAATGTGCTACACCGCACACCATATGAGGTTACAAAAAGCCATGCTAACCGCTAAGCTACAGCTCCTGAATTTTAATTGTTGTTTTTATTTGTAAAACTGCAGAATTAAAGTCCTCCTGTATCCAAAGACTTGAGGGAAAAAACATCCTAATGGGCGGCGTGGCTCAAATGGAAGAGCGGCCACGCCAGCAACTTGAGGGTTCCAGGTTCGATCCCCACCTGCTGCCAGTGCCACCCACACTGGTTTAGATGTAGCTTAAAAGATGTAGATAATGGGTTTCCCTATGTAAAGCTCTTTGAGTCTCTAGAGAAAAGCACTATATAAATCTAATTCACATTTATATCAGAGCCAATAGTAATTTTTGCTTATATTTAGTCATTTTGCACGATTTAATTTATTTTGCTCAAAATACTATAATACAAAACCCAAAACCAGTGAAGTTGGCACGTTGTGTAAATGGTAAATAAAAACAGAATACAATGATTTGCAAATCCTTTTCAACTTATATTCAACTGAATAGACTGCAAAGACAAGATATTTAATGTTTGAACTGAGAAACTTATTTTTTTTTGCAAATAATCATTAACTTAGAATTTAATGTCAGCAACACATTGCAAAAAAGTTGTCACAGGGGCATTTTTTACCACTGTGTTACATGGCCTTTCCTTTTAACAACACTCAGTAAACGTTTGGGAACTGAGGAGACCAATTTTTGAAGCTTTTCAGGTGGAATTCTTTCCCATTTTTGCTTGATGTACAGCTTAGGTCGTTCAACAGTCCGGGGTCTCCGTTGTGGTATTTTAGGCTTCATATTGCGCCGCACATTTTCAATAGGAGACAGGTCTGGACTTCGCTATGACTAAACATCCCTGTTCTTCACCCACGCATTTGTTGACAAAGTGGTGACCCTCACCCCATCCTTGTTTGTGAATGACTGAGCATTTCAGGGAAGCTGCTTATATACCCAATCATGGCACCCACCTGTTCCAAATTAGCCTGTTCACCTGTGGGATGTTCCAAATAAGTGTTTGACGAGCATTCCTCAACTTTCTCAGTCTTTTTTGCCACTTGTGCCAGCTTTTTTGAAACATGTCGCAGGCATCATATTCCAAATCAGCTAATATTTGCAAAAAAATAAGTTTACCAGTTCGAACATTAAATATCTTGTCTTTGCAGTCTATTTAAGTGAATACAGGTTGAAAAGGATCGGCAAATCATTGTATTGTTTTTATTTACCATTTACACAACGTGCCAACTTCACTGGTGTTGTAAAAGGAATACCTAAATAATTATAATATTTGATATCGCTAAACCACCATCCTGTGTTTGTGATCCACAATTGAATCATTCAATGATTTAGCTGAAATTTTAATAACCAGTATCAGCGTTGGTACAGTGTGACTGAGACTGCCCTGTAACTAATTAGTGGTGGATCGACACCCAACTTTGTACTACCGCTCGCCCAAAACTAACCAAACAAAAAACGATGACGCAATATGTTACCGCATGCATCAGCAGCCAAATTAAAGGCCTACTGAAATGAATTTTTTTCAAACGGGGATAGCAGATCCATTCTATGTGTCATACTTGATCATTTCGCGATACTGCCATATTTTTGCTGAAAGGATTTAGTAGAGAACATCGACGATAAAGTTCGCAACTTTTGGTCTCTGATTAAAAAAAAGCCTTGCCCCTACCGGAAGTAGCGTGACGACACAGGAGGAAGGACTGCTCATATTTTCCTATTGTTTACACCAGCAGCGAGAGAGATTCGGACCGAGAAAGCGACGATTACCCCATTAATTTGAGCGAGGATGAAAGATTCGTGGATGAGGAACGTGAAAGTGAAGGACTAGCGTGCAGTGCAGAACGTATCTTTTTTCGCTCTGACTGTAACTTAGGTACAAGCTGGCTCATTGGATTCCACACTCTCTCCTTTTTCTATTGTGGATCACGGATTTGTATTTTAAACCACCTCGGATACTATATCCTCTTGAAAATGAGAGTCGAGAACGCGAAATGGACATTCACAGTGACTTTTATCTCCACGACAATACATCGGTGAAGCACTTTAGCTACTGAGCTAACGTGATAGCATCGGGCTTTACTGCATATAGAAACAAAACAAATAAGTCTCTGACTGGAAGGATAGACAGAAGATCAACAATACTACCAAACTCTGGACATGTAAATAAACGGTAATGCTTTCCAGCCTGGCGAAGCTTAACAATGCTGTTGCTAACGACGCCATTGAAGCTAACTTAGCTACGGAACCTCGACAGAGCTATGCTAAAAACATTAGCTCTACATCTACGCCAGCTCTCATCTGCTCATCACGACCCGTGCTCACCTGCGTTCCAGCGATCGACGGTACGACGAAGGACTTCACCCGATCACCGATGCGGTTGGCGGCCCGGAGACGGAGAAAATCAAGGTGAGGTCGTTCGGCTAGCGCGTCTTCTATCCTCAAAGTGCTCCTGGTTGTGTTGCTGTAGTCCGCCGCTAATACACCGATCGCACCTACAGCTTTCTTCTTTGCAGTCTCCATTGTTCATTAAACAAATTGCAAAAGATTCACCAACACAGATGTCCAGAATACTGTGGAATTTTGAAATGAAAACAGAGCTTTTTGTATTGGATTCAATGGGCTCCGAATACTTCCGCTTCCACTGTTGACGTCACGCGCAAACGTCATCATATTGAAACAATTTCAGCCGGAAGTTTGCCGAGAAATTTAAAATTGCACTTTATAAGTTAACCCGGCCATATTGGCATGTGTTGCAATGTTAAGATTTCATCATTGATATATAAACTATCAGACTGCGTGGTCGGTAGTAGTGGCTTTCAGTAGGCCTTTAACAGCCTTTGTAACTGGTTCAAAATGGTTGTACTTTCATTTATATGCCAATTAACTTATTGTGATATCGTTGTCGCAGGAGGCTGCAATATATATTGCTATAGAGGATTTAGGCCATATTTCCCATCCTTAGGAACAGGGCTCGAATTTAACCACTGCAACTGCGGCAAAAGCCACGACTGCCCTCTCAATTGACGTAATGCTATAAAAAATTGACCAACGTTTGCAGCAACAACATGCTGTGACCGCCCTTGACCTTTTACTTGTTATTGGACCAGGGATGTAATGGTCAACGGTATAATGATAATAGGCGATTCAATTTGGAAAAAACGGAGCTAAGCAATTGATTTGATGTCACGAAGCAGTAGACATAATATCAAAAGTCTTTAATTGAGGATGTCAATTGAATCATGTTAAATTTGAACACATACTTACTAGTGAATGAAGGGCATAGTTAGTCAACAGCCATACATGTCACACTAAGGGTGCCCATATAAACAACGCCAACACTGTCATAAACCTGTGCCATATAGTGAGACCCTACTAAACAACAATGACAAACATTTCGGGATAATATTTGCACCGCAACACAACATAAACACAACAGAACAAATTGCCAGAAATCCTTGCAGCACCAACTCTTCTGGGACGCTATAGTCATTTCCCCTCGCTTCCCACCGTGTGTTTAAGAGTGCACTGCTGTTAGATGGAGACAGGTGTGGACAATATTGGAGACAAACGTGCTTGTTCCCCCACTAAAAGTAAACAGCGAAGGAGAAAAACAATTTGATGTTGCTTTCATTTTATAAATACAGCGTCCATCAGCTGTGACAGAGTTAATGAGGTCAGAAAACATGCTGCTGTGTCCTGAACGTTGTCACAACATGTTTATAAAGTCTTTACTTTTATTTATTTATTTATTTATCATTTACTTTGTTGACTGGGATGTTCACTACTTTAACTGCAAACTGTATGTGTTCAAATAACATCAATACTAGCTCAAATGTTGTGTCATCTCAACGAACTGAACGAAGGCTGTGAAGATTGTGTATTTGATGTGAGAGGTGTCACTCCTGTTTTGTTTTTTTGTTGTTTGGCCAAATTGTTGTACTTAACCACAAAGGGGCGTTGGAGAAAAACACATCTTGTTTATTAGACTTTATCTTCATTAGCCAAACTGTAAAACTGTTTAATTTTGATATCAAAAAGTAAATGCCATGTTTTTTGTTAGATTACTTGTGTTTTTTTCATGTTACAAAAGGTGTTACTTTAAAAACCATTTGACACATCATTTTGTTAATGTGCTATTGTGTGTAGTTAATAGGGCTGTGAATCTTTGGGTGTCCCACGATTCGATTCAATATCGATTCTTGGGGTCACGATTCGATTCAAAATCGATTTTTTTTCAATTCAACACGATTCTCGATTCAAAAACGATTTTTTTCCCGATTCAAAAGGATTCTCTATTCATTCAGTACATAGGATTTCAGCAGGATCTACCCCAGTCTGCTGACATGCAAGCAGAGTAGTAGATTTTTGTAAAAAGCTTTAATAGTTGTAAAGGACAATGTTTTATCAACTGATTGCAATAATGTAAATTTGTTTTAACTATTAAATGAACCAAAAATATGACTTATTTTATCTTTGTGAAAACATTGGACACAGTGTGTTGTCAAGCTTATGAGATGCGATGCAAGTGTAAGCCACTGTGACACTATTGTTCTTTTTTTCTTTCTTTTTTTATAAATGTCTAATGATAATGTCAATGAGGGATTTTTAATCACTGCTATGTTGAAATTGTAACTAATATTGATACTGTTGTTGATAATATTCATTTTTGTTTCACTACTTTTGGTTTGTTCTGTGTCGTGTTTGTGTCTCCTCTCAATTGCTCTGTATATTGCAGTTCTGAGTGTTGCTGGGTCGGGTTTGGTTTTGGAATTGGATTGCATTGTTATGGTATTGCTGTGTATTTTTTAGTTGGATTGATTAATAAAAAAAATTAAAAAATTAAAATAAAATAATTAAAAAATAATTAAAATTAAAAAAAAAAAATTTTTTAAAATGAGAATCGATTCTGAATCGCACAACGTGAGAATTGCGATTCAAATTCGAATCGATTTTTTCCCCCACACCCCTAGTAGTTATTTCCTATACGACATATTTCTGCTCAAACTCTTAATGGATCTATCCCCATACAGGATCTAGATGTACATATAAATGTACATGACTTAAAAAATAAATAAATAAAATACTTCCCCTTATCAAAATGTAAAAATAGAGATAAAGGCATCATGAAATGACAAAAAGCTGAAATGTTTATATTAATAATGAATAAAAAGAGCCCCTGCCTCGAAAGAAAATATTGTTTGCCTTGGTGCCCTTCTAACTTATCTTGGTGCCCTAAAATATGAGCCCTCCTTTAAGGCAACACTTTCCTTACTCATAAGTTAAAATTTGATGCCTGTAGTAGTGTGTAGTCTGCATGTGTGGGGCCATAAGAAACCTACAAAAAGAGTGAGAGGGAGCCTCAATGCAGATTGTCAAGATATTATACAACCCATTCACTTTGGCAAACAAGCCTAACGATTAACCTGCCATTGTTTGGATGTGGTCTCGATGTCTGGCGTCAAGCGTCACCCTGAGCAGCATAAACACACTGCTGAGGACCACACCTGATTCCAAGTGGGTGAAAAATGACTCATCTCCATGGGTAGGACTCACTTTCCAGAAGATGACATGATAGCTAACTGTTGCAAGGACCCAAAGTAAACATTTCAGCGGAGTATGTTTCATGGCACAGGCAAAGACAAATAGCTGTAGGATCACAAATGGTCTACACGCTACTCTTGAATGACAAAAATCTTTACTGGGAAGACGGGGGAAGGCTGGAAGCATCAGGCATCATATAAACACAGACATTACTGGGAAGAGTGCAGGATAAACATTATGAAAACAAATAACAAAAGAATGGTATTTCATGAGGCTTGCACGTTTGTTAACTCTCTGATGCAACTATACTTGTAAAGAAATATTGTTTATGGAAAATATGCAATAACAGTGTTGTCTTTGTAGCACTTTAACCATATTTTAAAGTATTTGTTTTATTGATTTATCACAAACTACTACAACAGGGGTGCCCACACTTTTTCTGCAGGCGAGCTACTTTTCAATTGATCAAGTCGTGGGGATCTACCTCATTCATATATATAATTTATGTTTACATATTTATGAAATATGTTTTTGTTAACAAGTTAAAGGTATTTAATGATAATGCAAGCATGTTTAACACATAGTTAATATTGTTAATAAATTAAAGGTGTTTAATGATAATACAAGCATGTTTAACACATAGTTAATATTGTTAATAAATTAAAGGTGTTTAATGATAATACAAGCATGTTTAATACATATAGTTAATATTGTTAACAAGTTAAAGGTGTTTAAAGATAATGCAAGCATGTTTAACACATATAGTTAATATTGTTAACAAGTTAAAGGTGTTTAATGATAATGCAAGCATGTTTAACACATATAGTTAATATTGTTAATAAGTTAAAGGTTCGTCACTTCCTGTCAATGAGAAAGGACGCAAAGAAAAAAAGCTCCGCTTCTGCTACCGGAGTTTTTGTTAAGTCTGAAGATTTTGACCACTGATTTGACCACTGATTTGCGATCACAGCCACAGGAGAGTCACCTGGCATCTTCGATCTGATTTTGGTCAGTTGAGAGGCACTGATACGCTGAAATAAGGCGAGTGGAAGAGCCGTTAGCCTCAAACCAAAGGCGCCTCCCGCAGTTCAAAGCGGTTGCCTAGCAACCAAAAGCTACGGCGAGTTTACAGCTGTTTTAAAGTGATCCCGACGTCGCAGAGTGATATAAGTTGACAGGCTGACACCTCAAATTGATCTCTGAACGGCGCAAAGTACGAAATTGTTGAAAAAACAAGTTAAAAGTGCCGCAAGTCGCTAAAGAAGTAACTGCCCTTAAGACATAAGAGGCGCTGACGTCAGTGACTGCCGCGATGCCAAAAGTTAAAGGATTGACTGGAAAGACTGATTTGAAGCTGGGCACAGGACATGATGGGATTCAAGAAGGGATACTACAAAAAATACTCCAGGAATTTAAAGAAGAAATGATAGAAAAATTGGAAGAATTGATTGATGGATGGAAAGAGGATATGAAAGAAATGAAAGAAGAAATTAAAGAAATGAAAAAAGAAAACAACTCCAGAAATAAAGAAGCCACTGAAATGAGCAAACAAATGAAGATCCTTCAAGAAGACAACAACATGCTGAGGAACATCATAGATGAAATGGATCAGGATAAACGAATGAATGATATCATTGTGACAGGGCACCGAATTAAACCAAGATCCTATGCGAAAGCTGTGAATAATGAAGGTGAACCAGATGAAATGGATATGGTCTCAGCAGAACAGCAAGTGGTCAACTTTCTGCAATCAAAAGAAATTGAAATTGACATTAATACCATCCAAACATGCATCCCACTGAACGGAAGAAACAACAACGCCACTCCAGTCGTGCTCGTGAAACTCGTAAACAGAAAATCTAAAATGGCATTGCTGAGACAGGGAAAGAAGCTGAAGGGAACAAATGTGTACATGAATGAGCATCTCACAAAACGCAATGCTGCAATCGCCAAGAAAGCACGCGACTTGAGAAGGCAGGGAAAAATCCAGGGAACTTGGAGCGCCAACTGTAAAATCTACATCAAGCTGAATGGAAGTCCAGAAGCAAGAGTAATTGTTGTCCATGACATCAAGGACCTGGACAATTTTTAAAGTTTACACAGCTACCACAACAACGATGATAATGGACTCTGACAGAAAACAAGCACCTAAATTCAGCATCGGCACTACTATGTTCCTAGATTCAGGATTGCATCCACCTACACTTATAGAGATTATTGAAACAACATCAAAGTTTGTTGAACAAGAAAATATGGAACTAAAAAATTTCTGCAACAAAGATCACAAAAACCAGGATTTGGAAAATGATATAGATCCAGATACAAATTTTTTCTCCCACATCAGTAATAGTTGTTTTTATTATACAGATGATCAATATAATAGCAACATTGAATGTGATAACAAATTGTCAATTATTCATTTTAATAGTAGAAGCTTGTATGCCAATTACAATAACATTAAGAACTTTTTGGAACACATCAACGAACCCTTCAAAGTGATTGCTGTCACAGAAACATGGATTGATGATAAAAAAGGAATAGATTTTGATCTGGAGGGATATGAACTAAACTACATCAACAGAACCAACAAAAATGGAGGAGGAGTAGCTGTGTACGTGATGAAGAACCTGAACTACAAAGTGGTAAAAAACATGTCATTTGCCATTGATAATATCTTAGAATGTATAACCATTGAAATATGTCAGGAAAAAAGCAAAAACATATTCATCAGTTGTATATATAGATCACCTAAGTGAAGTATAGAAACATTTGAAGAATGGATCAAGGCAACTTACATGGACAATGGTCAAAGAATAATGTTCTTATGTGGTGACTTTAATATTGACTTATTGAACCCCAACAAGCAAAAGTCTATTGATGACTTCATTGATACAATGTACAGCATCAGTCTATATCCTAAAATCACAAAGCCAAGCAGAATCACAGCACACTGTGCCACGTTTATTGATAATATTTTTACCAATGATTTTGATAATAACACTACAAGTGGTCTACTTATAAGCGACGTTAGTGATCATCTGCCAGTTTTTACAATATATAATGGAAACTACAAGAAGAACATGGAAGACAAAAGGACATTTCGAAGACTATGCACAGAGAAGAGGATGACTGCCTTCAAAATTGAGCTACAAAAGCAAGATTGGGACAATGTGTATAATGAAAAAGAGGTTGATGAAGCATATGAACATTTCTTAAACAAGTTCATAATACTTTATGACAAACATTGTCCATGGATACAACTCAGTAACAAGCAGAGAAAGAATAATCAACCATGGGTGACAAAAGGATTAAAAAATGCTTGTAAGAAGAAGAATACACTATATAGAACATTTATAGCACAAAGAACTATAGAGGCAGAAATTAAGTACAAAAAGTATAAAAACAAGTTAACAGACATACTACGATCATTTAGAAAAGAATATTACAGTGAATTATTGGACAGGAACAAAAATAATATGAGAGCAACATGGGGCATCCTCAATAGCATTATTAAAAATGGAACTAAGAGGGACTACCCTCAATACTTCTTAGATGAAAATAAAAAAAAATGACAACATAAAGGAAGTAGTTGAAAGCTTCAATAATTATTTTGTAAATATTGGACCAAAATTGGAAGAAAGGATTCCAGACCCAGTTCCAATTGAGGACTATAATGATACCATAGAGCGAAATCCCAACTCCATGTTCCTCAGTAATGTGACACAGGAGGAAATAGTTACAATCGTGAAAAAATGTAAATCTAAGACTTCAACTGATTGTAATGGAATTGATATGGAAACGATAAAAAAGGTTATTGAAGAGATCTCAGGACCATTAATGTATATTAGTAACCTATCATTTCAAACAGGTACATTTCCAAACAAAATGAAAATAGCTAAAGTTGCACCAATTTATAAGACTGGAGATAAACATCAATTTACAAATTATAGACCTGTTTCTCTACTTCCACAATTTTCTAAAATCATTGAAAAACTGTTCAATAACAGATTAGAAAGTTTCATGAATAAAAATAGAATACTCGAAGAGAACCAATATGGATACAGAGCTAATGTTTCAACTTCAATGGCTTTAATTGAAATTACAGAAGAAATTACCAATGCAATAGATAGTAAAAAATGTGCAGCAGCGGTTTTTATGGATCTAACTAAAGCATTTGACACAATTAATCACAATATTTTAATCAAAAAACTAGAACGATATGGCATCAGAGGGTTAGTCTTAAACTGGATAAGAAGTTATCTAACGAACAGGAAACAATACGTGAAGCTAGGCGAACACACGTCTACAACGCTAAATATATCCTGTGGTGTACCTCAGGGATCAATACTAGGACCTAAATTATTCAATCTCTATATAAATGACATTTGTAAAGTTACAAAAGATTTAAAGTTAGTATTATTTGCGGATGATACAACAGCGTTTTGTTCAGGAGAGAACACACAGGAGATAATACAAATAATAACAGAAGAAATTAAATTAAAAAGATGGTTTGACAAAAACAGACTATCGTTGAATCTTAGTAAAACTAAAATAATGCTATTTGGTAACAGTAGAAGAGAAAGTCAAACACAAATACAAATAGACGGAATAGAAATTGAAAGAGTAAACGAAACCAAATTTCTAGGTATAATGATTGATGATAAATTGAACTGGAAATCTCACGTAAAAAATATACAACATAAAGTTGCAAGAAACACGCCAATAATGAATAAAGCAAAACATGTTCTAGACCAAAAATCCCTTCATATTCTCTACTGCTCACTAGTGTTACCATATCTGAGCTACTGTGTAGAAATATGGGGAAATAATTACAAAAGTACACTTCATTCATTAACGGTGTTACAAAAAAGATCAGTTAGAATAATACATAATGTTGGATATAGAGAACATACAAACCCTTTATTTATTGAATCAAAAATACTGAAATTCCACGACATAGTGAATTTGCAAACAGCTAAAATTATGCACAAAGCAAACTATAACCTGCTACCCAAGAATATACAACAATTCTTCTCAAAAAAAGAGGATAAATATAATCTTAGAGAAAAACGTAATTTAAAACATTTGTTTGCACGTACAACACTTAAAACCTTCAGTATATCAATATGTGGAATTAAATTATGGAATGGATTAAGCAAAGCAATCAAACAATGTACTAATATGATACACTTCAAGAAACTCTTCAAACTTAAAGTGTTTACAAAGTACAATGAAGAAGAACCATGACAAACATTCTCAATTTATTTCATCCATCCATTCATTCATTCTTAAAGTAATCTTACTTATCTCATCATATGAAATATGACTTACTTCACCAATTATTATTATTAAATTCTTACTATTATTTATTTATTTATTTTTATTGTAATTACTTATGGAGTTTATTGTGAAAAAATTGTGAACAGGAAGTGAACAAAAAGTTTTGCAACTGTTATGTAAAGAAAAGGGGTAGGATTAAATAAGTTCTGCTTCTTCCTACTCCTTTTCGAACATGTTGAATAGAAACTGGAAATTGTGATGTATCATGTTGTATGCTTGCATGTTCGAAATAAACTCAAACTCAAACTCAAAGGTGTTTAAAGATAATACAAGCATGTTTAACACATATAGTTAATATTGTTAATAAGTTAAAGGTGTTTAATGATAATACAAGCATGTTTAACACATATAGATTCCTTTCTTTCATGAAGACAAGAATATAAGTTGGTGTATTACCTGATTCTGAGGACTTGCATTGATAGGAATCAGACAGTGGTGCTGATAATGTCCGCATTTTCAAATGGAGGAGAAAAAAGTCCTCCTTTTTGTCCAATACCACATGAAAGTGGTTGGTTTTTGGCATCTTATTTGTCCAGCTTCCGTACTTCTTTGTATACACTTTACAAGAAATACATTGGCGGCAAACTCCGTAGCTTGCTAGCTTGTGCACGCCAGCTTTCTGAGACTCTTATTTTGTTAGTGCAGGCAGGATGAAGCAGCGCTTTTATTGTGCAACTGTGCAGTCGGTCTTTGGAGTTTTGACGACAGGTATGGCGCCAGAGTCTGTTGAAATAAAAAGTGTTTCTCGCCTTCCTGTCGGTCATTTTTCTTAATAATGAGCTGGCAGCAGCCAGCGTCATCTCAGAAGACCCTCGGGTGCCGTGAATGTCAATCAAGTGACGAAAGTGACGTCATAGTGAAGATTTAAGATCGCTCATTTTTAGGACTATTTTTTTAATGCCTGGCTGGCAATCGACTGACTCACCCTCCGTGATCGACCGGTAGCTCGCGATCGACGTAATGAGCACCTCTGGTCTAGAGTTAGACAGATCATTTTGAGTAGAGATGTCCGATAATGGATTTTTTGCCGATATTCCGATATTGTCCAACTCTTAATTCCTGATTCCGATATCAACCGATACCGATATATACAGTCGTGGAATTAACACATTAATATGCCTAATTTTGTTGTGATGCCCCGCTGGATGCTTTAAACAATGTAACAAGGTTTTCCAAAATAAATCAACTCAAGTTATGGAAAAAAATGCCAACATGGCACTGCCATATTTATTATTGAAGTCACAAAGTGCATTATTTTTTTTTTTAAATGCCTCAAAACAGCAGCTTGGAATTTGGGACATGCTCTCACTGAGAGAGCATGAGGAGGTTGAGGTGGGCGGGGTTGGGGGTAGCGGGTGGTGTATATTGTAGCGTCCTGGAAGAGTTAGTGCTGCAAGGGGTTCTGGGTATTTGTTCTGTTGTGTTTATGTTGTGTTACGGTGCGGATGTTCTCCCGAAATGTGTTTGTCATTCTTGTTTGGTGTGGGTTTACAGTGTGTTTACAGGTAGGGGGTAGCGGGTGGTGTATATTGTAGCGTCCTGGAAGAGTTAGTGCTGCAAGGGGTTCTGGGTATTTGTTCTGTTGTGTTTATGTTGTGTTACGGTGCGGATGTTCTCCCGAAATGTGTTTGTCATTCTTGTTTGGTGTGGGTTTACAGTGTGGCACATATTTGTAACAGTGTTAAAGTTGTTTGTACGGTCACCCTCAGTGTGACCTGTATGGCTGTTGACCAAGTATGCTTATACTTGTGTGTGTGAAAAGCCGTAGATATTATGTGACCGGGCCGGCACGCAAAGGCAGTGCCTTAAAGGTTTATTGGCGCTCTGTACTTCTCCCTACGTCCGTGTACACAGCGGCGTTTTAAAAAGTCATAAATTTTACTTTTTGAAACCGATACAGATAATTTTGAAACCGATACCGATAATTTCCGATATTACATTTTAAAGCATTTATCGGTTTGATATTATCGGACATCTCTAATTTTGAGCGTATACATAAGCCATAGACAAACCTTGTTTTGGTCAACTTAAAGAGGTGAGTTATAGATGTATTGAATCCAATAACTGCTAATATTAGTATAACAGAGCAAAATGTTACAGTAGACGTTCTCTGACATCCAAAGAACAAAACAGCGTGCAAGTGTGTGCATTCCACCAAGCTGCATCGTCCCTATTGGAAGCAAGGATGTTTAAGATTGCAGCACTTTTTTGGGCCATAGTTTGGATGTAGAAACTGTTCTACAATTTCAAAAATTCTATACATATTGCAGCCGATGCACATGCAAGAACTGATAAAAAATGTAACAAATAAAATTGGTATGACCGCATTCACCAACATAAAGCATACATTGAAGGTAAAAGGATTGTAATTGTAAGTAGTAGGACAGGTGCAGTAGGACAGGTGTTATTTATTGTGGAAATATTTTGGATAATTAACTATTTTAATGCTGGAAAAAACAAAACTTTAGTGTCCATTATTTCTACAGTGCATTCTGAAAATATTGACAGTGCTTCACTTTTTACAGCCTTATTCCAAAATGGATTACATTTATTTTTGTCCTCAAAATTCTACAGACAAGACACTATAATGACAATGTGAATGGAAATGTAATACAAATTTAAAAAATAAATAAACACATGCATGCAAGTATTCACAAACTTTGCTCAATACTTAGTTGATGCACCTTTGGCAGCAATTCCAGCCTCAAGTCTTTTTGAATATGATGCCACAAGCTTGGCACACCTATCTTTGGGCACTTTCTCTCTTTCCTCTTTACAGTATCTCTCAAGCTCCATCAGGTTGGATGTCTCTGTACATTACTGCGTTCATCTTAGTCTAGTCAGGGAGGTGACCAAGACCATGGTCACTCTGTCAGAGCTACACCATTCCTCTGTGGAAGAGGAAAACCTTTCAGAAACACAATCCACCAATCAGGCCTGTATGGTAGAGTGGCCAGGCGGAAGCCATTTCTTGGTCAAGTTCGCCAAAATGCACCTAAAAGACTCTCAGACCATGAGAAACTAAATTCTCTGGTCGGATGAGACAAAGATTGAAGTCTTTGGCGTTAATGCCAGGCATCATGTTTGGAGGAATCCAGGCACCGCTCATCACCAGGCCAATACCATCCCTACAGTGGTGGCAGCATCATGCTGTGGGGATGCTTTTCAGTGGCAGGAACTGAGACACTGGTCAGGATAGAGGGAAAGATGAATGCAGCAATGTACAGAGACATGCTGGATGCAAACCAGCGCTTCCCATCCAACCTGATGGACCTTGAGAGGTGCTGCAAAGAGGAATGGTTGAAAGTGCCCAAAGATAGGTGTACCAAGCTTGTGGCATCATATTCAGATAGACTTGAGGCTGGAATTGCTGCTAAAAGATGCATCAAAGTATTGAGCAAAGATTGTGAATACTTAATACATTTGTATAAAAATTATAAAACAACTTTGTAGAATTGTAGAATTGTGAGGACAAAGATGGACCAGGCTGTAACATAAAATGTGGGTAAGTGAAGCACAGTGAATACGTTCCGGATGCTCTGTAGATGCTCCCTATTTAGAAGTCTTAAAGCACAGGTGTCAAACTCAAGGTCCGGGGGCCAGATGTGGCCCGCCACTTCGATTTATTTGGCCCTCGAAAGCCTGGAAATAATATGTATCAATAAAGTACTGCAACTTTTCTCACTAAATGTATTCTTTCTATTTTGGGAGAAAAGAGAAAAAAATATATGTACTCCATGTAATCGCAAATGATGTTATTTCTTTCGTTTATTTCGAACATGAACACACTTACATCTTAATACATCACACAATTTCATATCATTTCATTTTACATCATGCCCGAAAAGGAGTAGGAAGAAGCAAAGCTTATTTAATCCTACCCCTTTCCCACTTCAAAGCGTTTACAATGATATAGAATCATTTACTGACCTTTTTATATAATAAAATAACATCTATGAATTAGTATATACAACAGTTTCATAATATGTAATTAATTAATTCAGTCATTATTAACATACTGAAGAATATCTTATTTTTAATAAGGTTAGAAGTATTTCTCATAATTCTTCTTCTTTGTACTTTAAACATTGTCTAATGATGCAAAAATATATGATCAAACATTCAAAACATTTTTTCAATAGAAATAAATACTAATAATGATTTATTTCAAAGCAAGTTATGCATCAAATTGTGCAATGTAAAAGTAGCAAAAGATTTCATGGTAAAATTGTGAAATTGACTTTTTTTTACAGCATTTTTCTCTAAATGAAAAAAACAGTACTTTTTTTTACTGTATTAAACTGTGGTGTCGTTTTGGCATTTACAGTAATACACCGTAATCTACAGTTGTTGATTTGCGGTAAAAAAACAAAAAAACATTTTACTGTAAAATAGATTTTTTTTTATTTACAGTAAAAAATCAAATGTAAATTTTACAAGAAATTTCTGGCAACTGAGCTGCCTTTTTTACCATGAAAACAGCAGTACTGTTTTTCCATTTATAGTAATATACTGTACATTTTGAGGTAAAATTATTGCAACTAACCATATGTTTTTTACATTTTAGTTAAAAAAAAATCTGCTAATAAAATGCATTAAAAAAAATTGTGTAATAATTTATTACACAAAAATTGTGTAACAACAGTTATGTTATGTCTGGGCCCCCACTGGGCGATGTGGCCCTCAGTGAAAACGACTGACACCTCTGTCTTAAAAGGGTCTATTTAGCAGCATGATAAAAGGGAAACCTGACGGTCGTGGCGGTCCATAGCGAAAACACAAACCAGGTGTAAAGCTTACACAGAGTGTGTACTATTGATGCGGTGCGACAGTGAGGGCATCTGTGTGTCGAGCAAACACTTGACGGAGCACAAAGGTAACATTCACTGCTGCGCCGATGCTTTGAAGTACATCACTGAAGCCTGTATAATGTTATCTCCTGGATACGTTCCCAATGTCATTGTGGCGGGGTTTTGTATCTGAAGCGTTTCATGTATTTCAGCCACAAGTAGATAGGCGGCTGATGAGGTAAACGCTTCTTTTGAATGTGGAAAAACAGAGTCAACTATCTAAATCAGGCGATTCAAAATAAACAGCATCACGGTCGCTAAAAGGAGTCTGATTTTATCGTCAGGGGGCCTTGCTTTGACATTGAACAAGTCATAAAGCACACATAAAAAAACAAGGGAAGTCAAAAACTATGAATATTTCTTACCTTGGGTTTTGAATCCAAACGGAGGCAAATAACTGCTGACTTTTGCGAGTCGCTTGAAGTTGGGGTCAAGAAACATGGGTGCTGCCTTCATGAACCTTTTGGGAGACACAGGAAAAAAGGAAAGGGGCAGGAGAGGAGTTGATTAATCCAGATAACCTAAACACAAACATGTATTCCAACATGCATACCGTATTTTCCAGACTATAGGGCGCACCGGATTATAAGGCGCACTACCGATGAATGATCTATTTTCTATCTTTTTTCATGTATAAAGCACACCGGATTATAGGGCGCATTAAAAGGAGTCATACTATTATTCTTTTTTTTAAATGTAAAAGACTTCCTTGTGGTCTACATAACATGTAATGGTGGTTCTTTGGTCAAAATGTTGCACAGATGATGTTTTACAGATCATCTTCAAGACGCTTTCTGACAGTCGCTTCAGGATACGCCCTTTTGTGGGCGGTCTTATTTACGTGGCTCACCTTCGACAGCGTCCTCTCCCTGTCATCTTTGTTGTAGCGGTGTAGCGTGCAAGGACGGGAGTGGAAGAAGTGTCAAAAGATGGAGCTAACTGTTTTAATGACATTCAGACTCTACTTCAATCAATAACTGAGTAGCATCTCCTCATCCGGAAACAACTGTTTTCCTGTGAAAATCCGTCCGACTCTCTAATAACTAAAGTTCCTTGGGTGAATAATATAAACTCACTACACCGGTATGTTTTAGCGCTTTCATGGCGAGTTTACTGACAGATATAAGTTAGAACTTTACACTACTTTATATTAGAAATGGCAACAGCGGAGGATGAATGCCCCATAACAAGAAGATAGAGAAAAAAGAAGCTTAACGACTACGGTGTCGGCACGGACTATAAAGGCGGACGCGCGCAATTTTTCAGGATTTATGCAGATCCCAAATCCAGATCAGCAGGTACCAGAAAGTAAGAAAAGTTACTTTTGCATAATATTGTGAAACAAAACGCCAGATAATGTGTCTTACCTTATACACACACCATAATAATGCTTGTATGTTTAATGCGCCGACAATCCATCAAGCGGTGCGGCTTCATAGCTTACCAAAGTCGTACTAAAACATTTGGATAGATTTTTGAAAGGTAAAAAATGATTTTCAAGCTAAAAAATGATTTTCAAGGTAAAAAATAATTTCCAAGGTATAAACTGATTTTCAAGGTGAAAGTTGATTAAAGGTAAAAAATAATTTAAGGTAAAAACTAATTTTCAAGCCAAAAACTGATTTTCAACCCAAAAACTGATTTTCAAGGTAAAAAATGATTTTCAAGGTAAAAAAATAAGGTAAAAACTACATTTCAAGGTAAAAAATTATTTTCAAGGTAAAAACTGATTTAAGGTAAAACTGATTTTCAAGGTAAAAACTGATTTTCAAGGTAAAAGTTGATTTTCAAGGCAAAAAATTATTTTCAAGGTAAAAAATTATTTTCAAGGTAAAAGTGTTGATGTAAGTGTAATGTTCTATATTTTCAATGGAACATAAAAGGTTGGTGTTGTTTACTTGAGTCATTTTGCCATCATAGTGCAGTCTACATGTATCTCTTATGTTTGACTGCCATCTACTGGTCACACTTATTACACCATGTACCAAAAAAAATAGCTTCGAGGTCGGTAAGCAAAACCAGAATCAACCCGTACATTAGGCGCACCGAGTTATAAGGCGCACTGTCAAGTTTTGAGAAAAACAATTATTTTAAGTGCGCCCTATAGGCCGAGGAATACAGTAGTCTAATAATAATTCAGCAATAAAACTGCATTTGACGCACAACTGGAAAAGTACTCGAGGCCAATGTTTAAGTGCTCTGCGACCTGCACATTCCAGCATCCCTTCTTCCTCATCCTGTGTGTCCGTATGTATACCGCCATGACAAATTGATGCTGGCAAATCAAAAGCCACTTCCTGAGAGTCACACCCGGGACCCGAGTGCTGAAATACACGTCAGCTCTTCGATTGGCTCTGCAGGATGGATGTGTGTTTATTTGACCTTAAGCTAAGGTGTGGTGACACCAGGGGAGACAGCCACTCAATCTATACATCTCTTTCAGATTGTTTGCACAGATAGAGCACCAAGGCTTTTCTTCAACTGCGCAGTAGGATTTTAATACCCAAATCATACATTTCGAACTATTCACAACATATTTGCTGGCTGATCCTTTTGTATATCTTCAGGTGGTAACCCAAGTCCTAAACAATGTTCCCTCTGATTTTTCATGTGTGTGAGCAAATGCAAAAACTCCCTGAGCATTCAGTGGAGCACATATGAGCAACATCAGACGTGCATACTGTGGCCTCACCAGCAGCACACCTGTCCCAAACCTGACTAAATAAGTTCAATGTTTTATTATATTCAAATGACAGAAGTAATTTCCATAAAATTATTTTCTAATAGAGTTTTGGCCCACTTACAATAACAAAAAATATAGTTTTTTTTCCATGAGCTGTGGACTAGTATTGTATGTATGGGTAGGAGTCCTGCTTTGGAAATCAATTGTACACCTTTCAGATATCGCATTTAGTCCTCCTTAAAACATTCTCATGTTGCACAATGAGATGTAAGAGTGGGATACAGTGTTCATTCTGGTAATTTTCTGTCTGTAAATTATCTTTTTATTGGCGTTTCTTTAAAATGATAACAGCATTTCGTGATCAATATTTATAAATGTTATTATAATCAAATGACAGCAGTCATTTCCATGAGATTATTTTATAATATAAGTGTTTTGGCCCACTTACAATGACAATAACAAAAAATATAGTTTTTTCCATGAGCTGTGTACTAGTATTGTATGCCTGGGTAGGGGCACCGCTTTGGAAATAAATTGAACCCCTTTCAGAGATTGCATTTAGTTCCCCTTAAAACATTCTCATGTTGCACAATGAGATGTAAGAATGGGATAAAGCGTTCATTCCTGATATTTCTTTAATATAATAACAGCTATTCATGATTAATATTTATAAATGTTATTATAATTAAATGACAGCAGTCATTTAAATGAGATTATTTTATAATATAAGTGTTTTGGCCCACTTACAATGACTATAACAAAAAATATTGTTTTTTCCATGAGCTGTGTACTAGTATTGTATGCCTGGGTGGAGGCACTGCTTTGGAAATAATTTGAACCCCTTTCAGAGATTGCATTTAGTTCCCCTTAAAACATTCTCATGTTGCACAATGAGATGTAAGAATGGGATAAAGCGTTCATTCCTGATATTTCTTTAATATAATAACAGCTATTCATGATTAATATTTATAAATGTTATTATAATTAAATGACAGCAGTCATTTAAATGAGATTATTTTATAATATAAGTGTTTTGGCCCACTTACAATGACTATAACAAAAAATATTGTTTTTTCCATGAGCTGTGTACTAGTATTGTATGCCTGGGTGGAGGCACTGCTTTGGAAATAATTTGAACCCCTTTCATAGATTGCATTTAGTTCCCCTTAAAACATTCTCATGTTGCACAATGAGATGTAAGAATGGGATAAAGTGTTCATTCCTGATATTTCTTTAATATAATAACAGCTATTCATGATTAATATTTATAAATGTTACTATAATTAAATGACAGCAGTCATTTCCATGAGATTATTTTATAATATAAGTGTTTTGGCCCACTTACAATGACTATTACAAAAAATATTGTTTTTTCCATGAGCTGTGTACTAGTATTGTATGCCTGGGTGGAGGCACTGCTTTGAAAATCATTTGAACCCCTTTCAGAGATTGCATTTAGTTCCCCTTAAAACATTCTCATGTTGCACAATGAGATGTAAGAATGTGATAAAGTGTTCATTCCTGTAACTTTGTAAACGTTTTATTGATATTTCTTTGAAATAATAACAGCTATTCATGATTAATAATTATAAATGTCATAATAATTAAATGACAGCAGTCATTTCCATGAGATTATTTTCTATCCATCCATTTTCTACCGCTTATCCCCTTCGGGGTCGCTGGAGCCTATCTCAGCTACAATCGGGCAGAAGCGGGTACACCCTGGACTAAGTGTTTTGGCCCACTTACAATGACAATAAAAAATATTTTTTTCCATGAGATGTGTATTAGTATTATATGTCTGGGTGGGGGTACAGCGTTGGAAATAATTTGAACCCCTTTAAGAGATCACATTAAGTTCCCCTTAAAACATTCTCATGTTGCACAATGAGATGGGAACATTCGAAAAGTGTACATCCCTGTAAAATATCTTTTTATTGGCATTTATTAATATAATAACAGCATTTCATTATTAATATTCATAAACTAAGATTCTTAATAAATGACAAGGAGAATAAGCACACACCTGATCAGGGAGTATTAGTGTAACGACCTGGAATTACACATTATGTGTGGTGTTGGAGTTGTCCGACTTTTTGTGTGGATATGAACGCATCACTGGCTAAGTGCCATATGTGCAAGTGAGAAAGAGCGAGCGGCTGCTGTTGATATGACAAAGTTGGTTTTGGTTTGGTTTGTACGGCAGAAAATGACCAGTTTTGCCAGATAGAAATGTTTTACCAATGTTTTTGGTCATGTGTTTATGGCCGACATTAAAGAGTTTTGCTCAAAGTGAACGATGCAATTCATGTCCTCCTTAAAGCGTCTTGACAGACGTTACAATAATCGAACAGTGATGACGAAAACTGTTTTCTCTGTTGTGGCAGCTTGTCGTCACTTACATTGAAAATTGTTACGCGCTTATATTTTCATTAGATTTTGTGCGTGGCGTAAATTTGCCGGGAGCAGTGTGCAATTGCACAGGCGCGCACCAGAGAGAGAACGTTGGTCCTAAAGATTTATTACCAAAACAGTGTCAAGCGCGTGGAAAGGATACCAGGAGATAGGCCAGTACACCAGAAGAACAACCCAGCAGATGGACTATCAACTTCTTTTTGTGCAGGCAGGAACACAGAGCACTGACAGAACCCTACAAATGACTCCAGCGGGCCACTCTCCTGTGTCTTACGACCCAAAAACATTTGAACCTCCTAAAATGCCACTGCAGCCAATGTGTATGAGGGCTATTTTTTGTCTGAAATGTGTAGCTGAAAAAATTAGACTGAAAACAAATGTCTACTCAAGAGGACCACAGCTTTTTAGCCTTATGGAAATGAAGCCATTGTAACTATTTAGTTTAAATAGTCTTGTTGTAGGGCAGGGGTGTCAAAGTCAAGGCCCACAGGCCAGATCCGGCTCACAAATTAATTATCTATGGCCCCCGGGATGATATTTGATTGCCGTTTTGCACGCACCAATACGCCATCAGTCATTTTTATGACTTAATGGGGTCCCAGGGACCCCATTAAGTCATAGAAATGGGGTCCCACAGATTTTCCTCCATGTGGCTCCTGAGCTAAAATAAGTTTGACATTCCTGTTGTAGGGTGTGCATACACACTACTTTATAGCATTTGGAAATGAGTGGTCTTGAGGAATTTTACAGGAGTTGGCTGAGCCTATGCCAGGGGTGTCCAAAGTGCGGCCCGGGGGCCATTTGTGGCCCGCAGGTCATTTTTTAACGGCCCCACGGCACAATTTAAAAATACGATTGAAAACAATTAAAAACATAAGTGGTATAAAAGAGCAAACAGGTGAAATGTAACAAGAAAATGTCGCAATGTATACTCTAATAACACAAAGCTGCCATGCAGGCTGTTTCTTTCTTCAATGTCATTATGAATTATTGATCTATTCAAGGCTCCAATTACGTCACATCTGAGATATTTTGGGGGAAAATGTTGCATATTTTGTGTTTGCCATATAAAAAACTGAGCTGTTTTTTATAAAGAAGGACCTAAAACGAACAAACGAAAAACATAAACAACAATAAAACGTATAATTGACGGATAGATCTGAAGTTGATCTCGAGATTATTGTGTTAAAAGTAAACAGCAAAAAATATATATAATTTATTTTTTAACACTATAATTATTTGGATCCCCAATAATTTTAGTGTGATTTGTTTTTAAGTGTCATTGCTCAAAAAATAATAATGAATTAAAATCAATGTTATGAGTTATTGACCTTTTTAAGGCTCCAATTATTAAATAATCTCAAATATTCCACTTGAAAATTGTATTGTGTGAAAATATTGCACATTTTGTATTTTTTCCCATAAAAAAACAGGGTTTTCTTGGACAACAAGAGCATACAACTTAAATCTTTAAAACCGTTATATTGACAGACCTAATGTTGATCTAGAGATTTAAAACTTGAATAATAATAAAAATAATAATACTGAATAATGACACATTTTTAATATTTTTTTTACCAAAACCCTTTGGGGTCCCTGGGATCAAGCCTGAGTGGAGGCCTAAATGTATATTTTTTATACATATATTGTATTAGTTTTTAAAATAAAAAACATCAAAATGGCCACCGCTTGCTATAAAATTTTCAGAATGCGGTTCTCAGTGGAAAAAGTTTGGACACCCCTGGCCTATGCCTACACCACTGTACCACAGTACTTCAGAGGTCCCCAACCTTTTCTGCACCACGGACCACCTCTAAAGGCTTAGTGGCCACATGCGTGGACAGCACCTTTTAGCTCTTATTTCCAAAATGGTGCACACTACTGAATTGGGGTCTTATGGCCGCTTATGTGGACACTTACACTGCCATCTCGTGGTGTCAGAAGAGTATGACATACAATGGAATTTAGAAAAAAAAAGTGTAAAAATAAGAATTAGCATGTAACTAAACATGAAGTACAGGTTTGTGTACTTATGGACTAATTTTCAGGGACCGCCTTTCCACTTGTGCCAGATAAATACAGCAAAAATAAGTGCATGAAAAATACAACTCACTATAACGCTGAATTAGTGGGAGTCCTGGGCTTGTTTCTTTTGTAATGAAATCCCCAACATGGTTGGTGGTAACCTGCAGATGGAAATCAGCCTTTGGCTACAATCTGACACGTTTATATTTTACATGTTCATGAATGTGCATTCTATCATGTCACAAAGTTATTACAAATGGAACAAATGGCAACTTCCTATGAGGAGTTGTATTGTATATAAACAAGCTTATTGGTGTGTCTATTGCAGTGGTGTCTTTTTGATTGATTGAAACTTTTATTAGTAGATTGTACAGTACATATTCCGTACAATTGACCACTAAATGGTAACACCCGAATACGTTTTTCAACTTGTTTAAGTCGGGGTCCACGCTAATCAATTCATGGTAAAGTCAAGGCCTGCGAGCCGTATGAATTATCTATGGCCCCCGGGATGATATTTGATTATAGTATTAGAACCGGCCCGCAGGCCACAGCCGCCTGCTGCCGTTTTGCACGCAATAATACTCCATCAGTGTTGGCGCTAGGAATTTAAAAAATGGGGTCCCACAGTCAATTTTGGATTATCCGGTTACATCTCACATTGTTTTGGAAAAAGGTTGTCATAAACGTTAATTCATTAAAAAAATAATATAAAAAGAAAACATTTTTATGCATATGTACATTTGTTCATATCATAACATTTTCACTTTCTTTCCTTCATGGATCTAAACTTTACCGCTGCCGCCCCAAAATCAAAGTTCTCCGGCTGACGAGGAGCACTGACACAGCTCTTCTCTGCATATTTTACTAGAATACCCTTATCAGTGTTTCCCATAAACTGCCAAGATACCTGTGGCGTTTGGGGCGTGGCTATGGGCGTGGCTATTGGCGTGGTCACCATGGCATCGAGTAATTTGCATAATTTTTTTGATATGATTTTCTCTAAAAAGGCTCAAAAAATTTATACTTACTAATTAATAACAGTTTTGTTTTAAACGTCCATCCATCCATCCATCCATTTTACAATATAACTACAACACTTTATGTACATATTTATATACAGATTTGAATAAGTTATTCACTGAAATATATTTATTAATTGTGGTTCTTACAAAAAATATATCTTATAAAATATAAACGCTAAAATTTCTCTTAAAGCTCTACCCCTTTAATTAGTGCATACTAAATAATTTAACTTTAGTCTACTACTACAACCATATTATTTACCAGCAACATAAAGTGAAACAGAGGCAGAGGTGTCCTGTCACAGTCAGTAACATTAAATCTGAACAGCCTATATGGGCATCTACATCAACTATATGATTTGCCTGAGAAGCTGGACAGGACAAAAAAAATAAAAATAAAACAAAATTAAAAATTAAAAATAGCCGAAAAATCTATTTGTGGCGGACGTAATTCTTTCGTGGCGGGCCGCCACAAATAAATGAATGTGTGGGAAACACTGCTTATGGGCACTACATATATCAAAATAAAGTACCTACTGTTCACTTGTTGAAATACCATTTTTTGAGCAAATATCTACCCAAATGACCACTTTGCTGCTGCCAAAAATCATTATATATCATTAGAGAGACATGACGGATGGATTTTTTCAATGTATTTTAAAAATTAAATTCCATCAAAAGTCTACTTACAATGGAGCTTATGGTAGCCACTCAATTCTGCCTATAGCACCCCAAAAACATGCAAACACCTCAATTGGGGTTTTGTATATATTATACAAGTATATATGTAATGTAACATTTATAACATTTATGTATTTTGATCATTCTAAGCATACGTGGCACATTAATTTCAAAAACGCATCACGTTTGCTTTTCTTTTTCCTTCAGAGATTATTACTCACTGCAGGCTTCATGAGAGACAACAAACATAATAAAATATCACTTACTGTACAATGTCTGCTGTCATTAGGATGCCAACTGTTAGGATGTTCATATATTCCCATTTAGATGAATGTAATAATCCTCACCAAGAAAACGGTGTACTTTGTGTCGTCCTCACCAGTTCCAGGTACTAAACGGCTGTCAAAGTGTCCCAACTTGTCAGATTATATCCTCAGCCATCTACTTTTCAGGTTAGAGGCATGATTTATGATTTCGAATAAACTTACAGGGAGCAAGGAAGCAGCAGACCACTCGATGTAAACATAGGCACAAAGGAAGTGATCACGACATTGCTATGAATAGTTTGTCTGCGTTAGCACTTATAATACCAATTTCACTAATATTTGTCAATATTCAAGTCACCAAACGTAAATGAGTATTGTTGGCGCTTTTTGAATGGTAATTTATCTGATTTTATGGGCGGGATAGTGGAGCTCACATTGGCTCTGCTGTAAGCGGACTTTTATTTACGTTTATTTGATATTTAGAATGCATTAAAAAAAATCCATCTGTCGTCATGTCTTTCATAATGATTGTGAACGATAGGCAAAATTTAAAAAAAAAAGTGCAGTTCCCCCTTTAAAGGCCTACTGAAATGAATTTTTTTTATTTAAACGGGGATAACAGATCCATTCTATGTGTCATGCTTGATCATTTCGTGATATTGCCATATTTTTGCTGAAAGGATTTAGTATAGAACAACGACGATAAAGTTCGCAACTTTTGGTCTCTGATAAAAAAAAGCCTTGCCCCTACCGGAAGTAGCGTGACGACACCGGAGGAAGGACCGCTCATATTTTCCTATTGTTTACACCAGCAGCGAGAGAGATTCGGACCGAGAAAGCGACGATTACCCCATTAATTTGAGCGAGGATGAAATATTTGTGGATGAGGAACGTGCAAGTGAAGGACTACAGTGCAGTGCAGAACGTATCTTTTTTCGCTCTGACCGTAATTTAGGTACAAGGGTTCATTGGATTCCACACTCTCTCCTTTTTCTATTGTGGATCAGGGATTTGTATTTTAAACCACTTTATAAGTTAACTCGGCCGTATTGGCATGTGTTGCAATGTTAAGATTTCATCATTGATATATAAACTATCAGACTGCGTGGTCGGTAGTAGTGGGTTTCAGTAGGCCTTTAAGGCTGGATAATTAATCGAATTTCGATTTCAATTATGGCTTAAAATGAGCATAAAATATTAAATAAATTTAAAAAAAAAGATTAATGGGCCGCGCAACATGCATTCAAATTCTGGAGCTTGTGAAACAGATGAGGAACAAGACCATGGTTGCTACAGCGCTTGTATGCCTAATGACTAAACTCAAACAAAAGAAAGCCATATGTCCCGGCAAGAAATCTGCGTTCAAAGAACTCCGGCTTATTAGTGAGTCATAGAGCCCAAAAAAGTCTGCGGGCTATAGAGCGTTTTCTATTCGGGCTCCAGTACTATGGAATGCCCTCCCGGTAACAGTTAGAGATGCTACCTCAGTAGAAGCATTTAAGTCCCATCTTGAAACTCATTTGTATACTCTAGCCTTTAAATAGACCCCCATTTTAGACCAGTTGATCTGCCGTTTCTTTTCTTTTTTCCTCTGCCTGTGTCCCCTCCTCCACAAGGGAGAGGGGGGACACCTGTGCATCAGTTGGGGACATCTCTGCACTGCTGACCCGTCTCCGCTCGAGATGGTCTCCTACTGGCCCCACTATGGACTGGACTCTCACTATTATGTTAGATCTACTATGGACTGGACTTGCACAATATTATGTCAGACCCACTCGACGTCCATTGCATCCGGGCTCCCCTAGAGGGGTCACCCACATATGCGGTCCTATCCAAGGTTTCTCATAGTCATTCACATCGACGTCCCATTGGGGTTGTGAGTTTTTCCTTGCCCTTATGTGGGCTCTGTACCGCTGATGTCGTTGTGGCTTGTGCAGCCCTTTGAGACACTTGTGATTTAGGGCTATATAAATAAACATTGATTGATTGATTGATTGAAAGGTTTCTGCACAATAATCACCTTCAAGCAATAATTGCAGGTGGCGAGGTCTGCATATTTCGCAGCGTTGTTTATTCAACTTGCTACCAGAACAAGAAATATCAGCAGCATAATGACCAAACATGGCAGAAAATAGGTTGTAAACTTCTATCCAGTTTCTTTTCCGTGCACCCGAACATGTCTTTAGATGGCCTAATTATCCTCCGGCTTCAAAGCAAAGCATGGAGATTAATGCGAGTCATTGAGCCCTGACCAACAGTCAGGCACTGCCTCACTTCCTGACCCAGCAGAGACAGGGGGCTGCTTGTTGTCAAATAGTGAGGGCTCGCAAAACAGCCAAGAGGCTAAAACGCATTGTCTTCATTTCCTCTGCTAAATCTCTCTCTCACTGGCAATATTTTCATAACCGTGCCACTTGGAAGTTCACGGCTAACACTTGATTAAAGGACTCCAGTCCAAACAGTTTGGGGTAAAACGGAGCGAGGGTAGGTGTGGAAAAGTAATTGGAGTGTAGCGAAGAAGACAAACTTGTAGGAAACAGAAGATGATTAGGAGAGACCTCACAATTAGAGGTATCCTTTTCACCCTGTCAGCTACCTGGCACACCAATTGACGTAACATTAACTCAAACATTTAGCATGACCTATTTTCTCCTCACTTTAAAGGCCTACTGAAACCCACTACTACCGACCACGCAGTCTGATAGTTTAGATATCAATGATGAAATCTTAACATTGCAACACATGCCAATACGGCCGGGTTAACTTATGAAGTGCAATTTTAAAATTCCCGCTAAACTTCCGGTTGAAAACGTCTATGTATGATGACGTTCGCGCGTGACGTCAATCGTTGAAACGGAAGTATTCGGACACATTGTATCCAATACAAAAAGCTCGGTTTTCATCGCAAAATTCCACAGTATTATGGACATATGTGTTGGTGAATCTTTTGCAATTTGTTTAATGAACAATGGAGACTGCAAAGAAGAGAGTTGTAGGTGGGATCGGTGTATTAGCGGCTGGCTGCAGAAACACAACCAGGAGGACTTTGACTTGGATAGCAGACGCGCTATCCGACGCTAGCCGCCGACCGCACTGATGATCGGGTGAAGTCCTTCGTCGCTCTGTCGATCGCTGGAACGCAGGTGAGCACGGGTGTTGAGCAGATGAGGGCTGGCTGGCGTAGGTGGATAGCTAATGTTTTTAGCATAGCTCTGTGAGGTTTCGTTGCTAAGTTCGCTTCAATGGCGTCGTTAGCAACAGCATTGTTAAGTTTCGCCAGGCTAGAAAGCATTAACCGTGTAGTTACAGTTCCATGGTTTAATAGTATTGTTGATTTCCTGTCTATCCTTCCAGTCAGGGGTTTATTTCTTTTGTTTCTATCTGCAGTTAAGCCCGATGCTATCACGTCAGCTCCGTAGCTAAAGTGCTTCGCCGATGTATTGTCGTGGAGATAAAAGTCACTGTGAATGTCCATTTCGTGTTCTCGATTCTCATTTTCAAGAGGATATAGTATCCGAGGTGGTTTAAAATACAAATCCGTGATCCACAATAGAAAAAGGAGAGAGTGTGGAATCCAATGAGCCAGCTTGTACCTAAGTTACGGTCAGAGCGAAAAAAGATGCGTCCTGCACTGCACTCTAGTCCTTCACTCTCACGTTCCTCATCCACAAATCTTTCATCCTGGCTCAAATTAATGGGGTAATCGTCGCTTTCTCGGTCCGAATCGCTCTCGCTGCTGGTGTAAACAATGGGGAAATGTGAGGAGCCTTTCAACCTGTGACGTCACGCTACTTCCGGTACAGGCAAGGCTTTTTTTATCAGCGACCAAAAGTTGCAAACTTTATCGTCGATGTTCTCTACTAAATCCTTTCAGCAAAAGTATGGCAATATCGCGAAATGATCAAGCATGACACACAGAATGGATCTGCTATCCCCGTTTAAATAAAAAAAAATCATTTCAGTAGGCCTTTAAATCCACACTGTCAGAATGTTTGATTTTAGGGTCCATTTTACCTTTCAAGCAATCTCTAAAATGTGCACAATTGCGTCAATTCAACACATGTGGGATTGGACAAACTGTGCTTATTGACCAGTATGGAGTAACTGGGTTGAACGATGTAGTAATAGGTGGGCTCCCCTCTGGGATTGTGTGTCGTACAAAATGTTGATGCGACTTGTCAGCTGGCTATCGCTTTTACCATCATATTTGTACATGTCGTATTTTCTGATGTTGCTCTATTGTTGTTGTTGTTGTTATTGTTGTGTTTGCTGTTGTTGTTTTTGTCTCTGTCTAATCCCCCTCTTGTCCCCACAATTTCCCCCTCCGTCTTCCTTTTTTTCTTTTTCTATCCCCTCCTGCACCAAATGATAACATAAATACATTCAATAAAGTCAAATACAAATAAGGCAACAAGAGAAGTATCCCACACTTCTCTTTTGTAAAGTACATCTGAACAGCCGATATGGGCATCTACATCAACTATATGATTTGTCTGAGAAGCTAGACAGGACAAAAACATTTTTTTAAATAAAATAAATTTAAAAAAGAAACGACATACCGCAATATAAATTTGTATAGACATTTTGCTGTCCGAGAACTAAACTATTCAATTGTGTACATTGAACATACAGATGTTGCTATCTTAGAGCGACTGCTCGATATTTGAAGGATTAACAACAGAAAGTGAACTTGTGTGATGTAAATAAGCCGAAAATGACGCACCCAAAACCTGAATGAAAAACACTAAAATGTTTACAAATTAAAACGGAAAGGATAAGCATATTTAAACACTTAAATACAAATAAATGTAGCTATAAATAGGCCCAAACAATATTTAGTTGTTTTTTTCTGCCAATGTAAGTATATTGTGTCAATCTATGGTATTTTTTCTTTTGTTCAAATATTTTCGTGTGTATATAAGTACTTTTTGAGCACATTCAACAAATACAACTGCTAATTTTGGTCCCAATAAGCATGATAAGACATTTTCATATCAAAGTACATTGGCCATGCATTGCAGTGAAATCCCACAGGCCAGAAAATGTCCCATTTATTAGCCTCGCGACAGGAATCCTAACCAGACAATGTCCTATAGATCCACCGCTATGGGCGCCAAATACGAGGACGCCCGGAAATCAAAAGAGCTAACGACATCAGAGAGGGTAGTTGAGTGTTGCCTGTGTGGGCTGGTTACAAGGAAGCGGGTGATGAGTCATGGTACGACAGACAAGACGTTGGTTGGTGTAGTTCATAGAGAAAGTCTGTGAAGATCCAGAATTCGATAGGAGAAAGATGGGGGACCTTGTATTCCAATCACAAAGGTCCTTTTGTGTCAAAGGGGGAGCATGAGGACAACATTCAAGTGTTTGTGGTTGGGAACGAGATGATAGAAATATGACTGAAACTGGGGAAGATTGCACAGGAATGTGGGGGTTTCTATCACGGAACCCTCCGGGCACACTTGGCCACAGAGGTGACGTCACCCGTTTTGGTATCTTTTAACCCCCTCATGACATGCAATTAAAAATGTTTATTTGCAGAGCTCGGAAATGTCAAAAAAAAACAAAAACAGACTTCTCTGGAAAGTATCAGTTTCTTCAATTGGTTTGGATAAAAGAGTAACGTACTTTCCGGACTATAAGGTGCACTAAAAATCCTTTCATTTTCTCAAAACTGGACAGTGCGCCTTATAACCCGGTGCGCCTAATGTACGGAATAATTCTGGTTTTGCTTACCGACCGCGAAGCAATTTTATTTGTACATGGTGTAATAAGTGTGACCAGTAGATGGCAGTCAAACATAAAAGATACGTGTTTGACAAAAACAGACTATCGTTGAATCTTAGTAAAACTAAAATAATGCTATTTGGTAATAGTAGAAGAGAAAGTCAAACACAAATACAAATAGACGGAATAGAAATTGAAAGAGTAAATGAAACCAAATTTCTAGGTATAATGATTGATGATAAATTGAACTGGAAATCTCACGTAAAAAATATACAACATAAAGTAGCAAGAAACACGTCAATAATGAATAAAGCAAAACATGTTCTAGACAAAAAATCACTTCATATTCTATACTGCTCACTAGTGTTACCATATCTGAGCTACTGTGTAGAAATATGGGGAAATAATTACAAAAGTACACTTCATTCATTAACGGTGTTACAAAAAAGATCAGTTAGAATAATACATAATGTTGGATATAGAGAACATACAAATCCTTTATTTATTGAATCAAAGATACTGAAATTCCACGACATAGTGAATTTGCAAACAGCTAAAATTATGCACAAAGCAAACTATAACCTGCTACCCAAGAATATACAACAATTCTTCTCAACAAAAGAGGAGAAATATAATCTTAGAGAAAAATGTAATTTAAAACATTTGTACGCACGTACAACACTTAAGACCTTCAGTATATCAATATGTGGAATTAAATTATGGAATGGATTAAGCAAAGCAATCAAACAATGTACTAATATGATCCACTTCAAGAAACTCTTCAAACTTAGTGTTTACAAAGTACAAAGAAGAAGAACCATGACAAACATTCTCAATTTATTTCATCCATCCATTCATTCATTCTTAAAGTAATCTTACTTATCTCATCATATTAAATATGACTTTCTTCACCAATTATTATTATTAAATTCTTACTATTACTTATTTATTTATTTTTATTGTGATTACCTATGGAGTTTATTGTGAATAAATTGAGAACAGGAAGTGAATAAAAAAGTTTCAGCAATTGTTATGTAAAGAAAAGGGGTAGGATTAAATAAGCTCTGCTTCTTCCTACTCCTTTTCGAACATGTTGAAAAGAGAAACTGGAAATTGTGATGTATCCTGTTGTATGCTTGCATGTTCGAAATAAACTCAAACTCTAACTCTAACTCTCTAACGTGTAGACTGCAATATGATGGCAATATGACTCAAGTAAACCACCATTTTATATGTTCCATTGAAAATACAGAACATTACACATGGCGATCAAAAATCTATCAACATGTTTTAGTAGGACTTTGGTAAGCTATGAAGCCACACCACTTGATGGATTGTACTGTGCTTCAACATAGGAGTATTATTATGGTGTGTGCATAAGGTAGACATTATCTGGCGTTTTGTTTCGCAATATTATGCAAAAGCATCTTTTACCTTCTGGTACCTGCTGATCTGTATTTGGGATCTGCATGAATCCTGAAAAATTGCGCGCGTCTGCCTTTGTAGTCCGTGCCAACGCCGTAGTCTATAACCTTTTTCTCCATCCTCTTATTATGGGACATTCATCCTCCGCTGTTGCCACTTCTAATATAAAGTAGTGTAAAGTTCTTACTTATATCTGTCAGGAAACTCGCCATGGAAGCGCTAAAACATACCGGTGTAGTGAGTTTACATTAGTCATTGACGGGGAAAAGACGCTGCCGAAGGTGAGCCACGTAAATAAGACCGCCCACAAAACGGTGCATCCGGAAGAGACTGTCAGAAAGCGGCTTGAAGATGATCTGTAAAACATCATCTATGCAACATTTGGACTAAAGAACCACCATTACATGTTATGTAGACCACAAGGAAGTCTTTTACATTTAGAAAAAAAATAACATAACTAGAGATGTCCGATAATGGCTTTTTTGCCGATATCAGATATTCCGATACTGTCCATCTCTTAATTACAGATTCAGATATCAACCGATACCGATATATACAGTCATGGAATTAACACATTATTATGCCTAATTTTGTTGTGATGCCCCGCTGGATATATTAAACAAAGTAACAAGGTTTTCCAAAATAAATCAACTCAAGTTATGGAAAAAAATACCAACATGGCACTGCCATATTTATTATTGAAGTCACAAAGTGCATTATTTTTTTTTAACATGCCTCAAAACAGCAGCTTGAAATTTGGGACATGCTCTACCTAAGAGAGCATGAGGAGGTTGAGGTGGGCGGGGTTGGGGGTAGCGGGGGGTGTATATTGTAGCGTCCCGGAAGAGTTAGTGCTGCAAGGGGTTCTGGGTATTTGTTCTGTTGTGTTTATGTTGTGTTACGGAGCGGATGTTCTCCCGAAATGTGTTTGTCATTCTTGTTTGGTGTGGGTTCACAGTGTGGCGCATATTTGTAGCAGTGTTAAAGTTGTTTATACCGACACCCTCAGTGTGACCTGTATGGCTGTTGACAAAGTATGACTTGCGTTCACTTGTCTGTGTGAAAAGCCGCAGATATTATGTGATTGGGCCGGCATGCAAAGGCAGTGCCTTTAAGGTTTATTGGCGCTCTGTACTTCTCCCTACGTCCGTGTACCACTCCGTACAGCGGCGTTTTAAAAAGTCATAAATTTTACTTTTTGAAACCGATACCGATAATTTCCGATATCACATTTTAAAGCATTTATCGGCCAATAATATCGGCAGTCCGATATTATCGGACATCTCTAAACATGACTCCTTTAATGCTTCCTATAACCCGGTGCACCTTTTGTATTAAAACAAGACCTGAATAGACCCGCTCATCGGCAGTGTGCCCTATGGTCCAGAAAATACCGTATTTGAAAAGATGTGCTGGAATGAAAAAGGCAATCATTCTCACTTTGGATAGATGGTGGTCATCTTTGCTGCTGCATATCCTGGCTTGCATATTCCTTCACTGAGATTGCCGTACTTGTATGCCAACTCTGGTGGCCTGCACATAAAACAAACAGAAGCACGGATTAATCAAACACACAGTAATCATCCATTATCAACATTTACTACACTCAGAACCAAGCTTGTCAAACAATCGCCAAGGAGATTGGAAGAATCCACCAAGCGCTCGGCATATCACCTGAGTGTGGCAGAACAAAGCAGAGGAGGCCTTGCACAAATAATCACAACGGCGGGGCTGGAGCTAGAACTGCCAGATTAGCAGCAGTATGGTAAATAACGTGATTCAGTTCAAATAAACAGGGGGTCAGAGAGGGAGGTCCGACATGCCACAGTTGGCGGAAGTAGCAGTTTGACCAAGGCTGGTTTGCTTCAAGTCTACAGAAGGTGCTAGGATTTCAAGCATCTGAACAAATTGGTTCCTATAATCTCTGGGGCCACCTGACTGAATGTTATTATTAGAGCAGCGTTGGAAGAAGCCGCGCAAAGCACAATGAGGCAATGTGATAACACCTGATAGTAAGTGCTGACAAAGTGTTTTCACTCACTGGGTGGAACGCGTGAATAGACGTGGCCTGAAAAGCAGTGGTAATGATAGCAAATTAGACAAAATTACACTCAAATGGGATGCCAGACACACTGTGTGGGTGGCAACACATTTTACACATACAAATGCATAAAACTGTGAAAATAACAGGTAAAGAAAGACATGTCACTTTTAGACTGTCAACATATTCTTATCTCAAGGTGCCACACATTACAACAATATGCAATAGTTTATTTTAAAAATATTTGACTTTATGCAGACGAACTTATATGATCTTAAACTGAAGAAATTGATGAAAACTATAGTGATTATAATGTAATAATGATAATGCAAGTAACCATTTCAAACAGGCCTGGCCAATTATTTTGACTCTGGAGGCCAAATGTAGAGAAAAAAAGTGTGTCTGGGGGCCGGTATATCTATTTTTAGGAACGCTAATACAAAACCTTACAATGTCTGATTGAAAGCTAAAAACGTTATGACAGACCGCCTTAAAGGCCTACTGAAATGAAATTTTCTTATTTAAACGGGGATAGCAGATCCATTCTATGTGTCATACTTGATCATTTCGCGATATTGCCATATTTTTGCTGAAAGGATTTAGTAGAGAACATCGACGATAAAGTTTGCGACTTTTGGTCGCTGATAAAAAAGCCTTGCCTGTACCGGAAGTAGCGTGACGTCACAGGTTGAAGGGCTCCTCACATCTGCACATTGTTTACACCAGCAGCGAGAGCAATTCGGACCGAGAAAGCGACGATTTCCCCATTAATTTGAGCCAGGATGAAAGATTCGTGGATGAGGAAAGTGAGAGTGAAGGATTAGAGTACAGTGCAGGACATATCGTTTTTCGCTGTGACCGTAACTTAGGTACAAGGGCTCATTGGATTCCACACTCTCTCCTTTTTCTATTGTGGATCACGGATTTGTATTTTAAACCACCTCGGATACTATATCCTCTTGAAAATGAGAGCCGAGAACGCGAAATGGACATTCACAGTGACTTTTATCTCCACGACAATACATCGGCGAAGCACTTTAGCTACGGAGCTAACGTGATAGCATCGTGCTTAACTGCAGATAGAAACAGAATAAATAAGCCCCTGACTGTAAGGATAGACAGAAGATCAACAATACTACCAAACCCTGGACCTGTAACCGCACGGTTAACGCTGTGCCGCCTGGCGAAGCCTAGCAATGCTGTTGCTAACGACGCCATTAAAGCTAACTTAGCTACGGGACCTCAACAGAGCTATGCTAAAAACATTAGCTCTCCACCTACGCCAGCCCTCATCTGCTCATCAACACCCGTGCTCACCTGCATTCCAGCGATCGACGGCACGACGAAGGACTTCACCACGATGATCGTGCGGTCGGCGGCCCGGAGACGGAGGAAGTCAACCCAGACAGGTGAGGACAGCGGCGCGGCGGCGGACGGCGTTGTAGCTTTCGACGACACCCCGGCCGCCATCAGAGTCGGCAAGAAACATATTTCCCCAAAGTTACGTACGTGACATGCACATAGCGCCACGCACGTACGGGCAAGCGATCAAATGTTTGGAAGCCAAAGCTGTACTCACGGTAGCGCGTCTGCTATCCAACTCAAAGTCCTCCTGGTTGTGTTGCTGTAGCCAGCCGCTAATAGAAAACAGACGACTTAAGCTGGCCACCGTGCTATTCCAAAATGTCTGCTTCAACCCAAGACGTCACACGCAAACGTCATCATACCAAGACGTTTTCAGCCGGAAGTTTCCCGGGAAATTTAAAATTGCACTTTATAAGTTAACCCGGCCGTATTGGCATGTGTTGCAATGTTAAGATTTCATTATTGATATATAAACTATCAGACTGCGTGGTCGGTAGTAGTGGCTTTCAGTAGGCTTTTAAAAAACGGAAGGTAATTTGACATTTTTTGACTGAATGAGACACCCATAATGTACATGAAAATAAGTAATGTGTGATTTACAATGTTAACTACGAATGATAAAACACTGAATATTAACATGAACGTCACACCCTCTCTCGATCGACATTTTACAATCAGGCGAAACACAAAAAAAATGCGAAAAAAAGCAAAATATGAACCCTAAGGGTAAAAAAAAACAAAAAAAAACCTACGAACTGATATATCACTAAGTTTTAGAACTTAGTTGTAAAAATCTCCTTCTGCGTCTGTCCCTGACACCCGCAATTCAGGCTGGCCGCTCTGGAAACACTCTGTGGAAACGCTCCCCACCCACACTGCTTGGTGCCTCGTCTGAGCTGCTGTGATTTAAGATTACCATAGTAACTAATTAGATTACCATAGTAACTAGTATATCATGAAAAAGCGCAGATTCCAACCATTGAAATACTTTGTATAGTTCAAGACTTATCACATCACTGCACATCATAATTGCAGCTACGGTTTCCATCTTGAAGATCGAAAAACATTTTGGGGGAATGTCTGGCGGGCCAGAGTGAAAAGCTTAACGGGCCGCATGTGGCCCCCGGGCCTTAATTTGGCCAGGTCTGGTCTACATCATGCACTTAAACTGAAGAAATTGATAAAAAAAACTACAGTGATTATAATGTAATGATAATGGAAGTAACCATTTAAGAGGATATTAACCTATTTCTCATTACTGTAGAATTGTTAGCATTGTACTGTAATTGGATGGTAAATAACTGTTATACTATTTAGTAACAAAAAAATTAAATTGACTCTTTTCTGTATCATCTTAAAGTGCCATTTTTTCCCAGTTGGAAAAATGAATTCAGATCTTGTCTTTTTGTTTATTGCCATCACGCGATCACTGCATTTGTGCTTGTTTGTCCGTGTTCGTTGGATCATATCGCCCATCCTGCTTGAAGCTGAAATATTACCACAATGGGACATTTGGCCTTGTCATCATATTTTTTCTTTCCTTCTAATTTTTGTTACTTTGCAAAACTTCTTAAAGGCGAGTCGCGAAGCTCTGTGTACTACAGGTGTGGGAAATAATCGATTTTTAGATGCGTCGTAATTCGGACATGGACGATTATAGAATAGATTAGTAAACGTCAATAATCAATTTATTTATCAGTGTTTCCCACACATTTATTTATTTGTGGCGGCCCGCCACGAAAGAATTACGTCCACCACAAATAATGTTTTTTTTTTTTTTTTGTCCTGTCCAGCTTCTCAGGCAAATCATATAGTTGATGTAGATGCCCATATAGGCTGTTCAGATTTACTTTACAAAAGAGAAGTGTAGGATACTTCTCTTGTTGCCCTATTTGTATTTGACCACTACTGTTTTCTGTTTATTTGTTACTGACTGTGGCAGGACACCTCTGCCTCTGTTTCACTTTATGTTGCTGGTAAATAATATGGTTGTAGTAGTAGGCTAAAGTTAAATTATTTAGTAGGCACTAATTAAAGGGGCAGAGCTTTAAGAGACATTTTAGCTTTTATATTTTATAAGATATATTTTTTGTAAGAACCACAATTAATAAATATATTTCAGTGAATAACTTATTGTTCAAATCTGTATATGTCCATATATATGTCCATAAAGTGTTGTAATTATATTGTAAAATGGATGGATGGATGGACGTTTAAAACAAAACTGTTATTAATTAGTAAGTATACATTTTTTGAGCCTTTTTAGAGAAAATCATATCATTGTAGTAAATTATGCAAATTACTCGATGTCATGGTGACCACGCCCCCACCGCCAAAGGTATCTTGGCAGTTTATGGGAAACACTGTTTATTGTAACTAAAGTAATGCAGGCAGTTCTAAAATTTGGGCCGACTGCAGCGAGCCACCTCACCGAGAGATCCCACCGTGCCTTTTATTTTAGGGCACTTATGTTCCAGTTTTGAACACATTTTCATTATTTTAATAAATCTGATGGGAATTTGTTATTACAAATGCACTGTTTTTCAAAGTTGCAAGTGATAAACACTTATTTAGTGAACTGAGAAGAAATGTAAAACTGCATCAATATACAGTCGTGCTCATAAGTTTACATACCCTGGGAGAATTTATGATTTCTTGGCCATTCTTCAGAGAATATGAATGAAAACTAGGAATGTCCGATAATGGCTTTTTGCCAATATCAGATATTCCGATATCTTTAATTACCGATACCGATATCAACCGATATATGCAGTCGTGGAATTAACACATTATTATGCCTAATTTGGACAACCAAGTATGGTGAAGATAAGGTACTTTTTAAAAAAATTAGTAAAATAAGATAAATAAATTAAAAACATTTTCTTGAATAAAAAAGAAAGTGCAACAATATAAAAACAGTTACATAGAAACTAGTAATGAATGAAAATTAGTAAAATTAACTGTTAAAGGTTAGTACTATTAGTGGACCAGCAGCACGCACAATCATGTGTGCTTACGGACTGTATCCCTTGCAGACTGTATTGATATATATTGATATATAATGTAGGAACCAGAATATTAATAACAGAAAGAAACAACCCTTTTGTGTGAATGAGTGTAAATGGGGGAAGGAGGTTTTTTTGGGTTGGTGCACTAATTGTAAGTGTATCTTGGGTTTTTTATGTTGATTTAATTTTTAAAAATAAAAAAAATTGAAAAAAACGATACAGATAATAAAAAAAACGATACCGATAATTTCCGATATTACATTTTAACGCATATATCGGCCGATAATATCGGCAGGCCGATATCGGACATCTCTAATGAAAACACAAAAACCTTTCTTCCACTCATTTATTGGCAAACTGTGTTTACTCTTTTTAAATCAAAATGACAAAAGAAAGCACCCAAATGACCCTGATCAAAAGTTTGCATACCCCAGTGACTTTGATCAGATAACATGCACAAAAGTGGACACAAACAGGTTTAAATGGCTAATCAAGGTTCCAATCCAGTCCACAATTTTTCCGAAAGTCCTGTATTTCAGCTGAAGTTATTTGTGGATTTTTCTTTGCATCTCGAACAATTTTCCTGGCAGTTGTGGCTGAAATCTATGCTGGTCTACCTGAATCCCTCATTTTCCACTTCTTAATCAGCGTTTGAACACTGCTGATTGGCATTCTCAATTCCTTGGATAACTTTTTATATCCCTTTCCTGTTTTATGCAGTTCAATACCTTTTCTCGCAGATGCTTTGACAATTATTTTGCCTTCCCCATGACTCAGAATCCAGAAACATCTGTGCAGCACTGGATGAAAGATGCAATGGTCTGTCAGAAGCCCAGAAACTCACTGACCTTTTATACACACGCGTAAATTACAAACAAACAGGTCACAGGTGAGGATTGGAACCTTGATTAGCCATTCAAACCTGTTTGTGTCAACTTTAGTGCATGTTATCAGATCAAAGTCACTGGGGTATGTAAACTTTTGATCAGGGTCATTTGGGTACTTTCTTTTGTCATTTTGATTTAAAAAGAGTAAACAGTTGTTTGCCAATAAATAGCTTCACACAACCATTAAGTATGAGTGGAAGAAAGGTTTGTGTTATCATTCATATTTTCTGAAGAATGGCTAATAAATCATAAATTCTCACAGGGTATGTAAACTTATGAGTACAACTGCACATAAAATAAAGATGCATTAATGATCGATTTTTAATAGAATTGTAGCTCCTGAATCGTAATCGAATCATGAAGTGGCCAAAGATTACCACCTCTACTCTGTACTATGTGCAAAGCTGGTCTCCGCCAAGGCAGAGATTGTGAATGACTGAAAAGAGGGTTCACTCCGTGTAGTTAATTCTACTGTTAAAAAAACGTGCTCAGGCACAGAGCGATGCACAAAAAGAGGCATTTTTTTCTGTTTGAAGCGAGAGACAAAAACCGCTAGGCTCAACAATGCTGATTGGCGAACATGGCCGTCACTCAAATGTCAGCGAAGTTGCGGGGGGGCCTCTCGCGGGTTTTTACAGCACTAACTAAACCCTCTCTGTCAATTAAATTTGGATAAATCATGCATGCCCTACTCAGGAGTAAATAAAGTAAAATAATTATAAATCTAGCAGTAAAATACGTGCATTGATCACGAAGTTATGGGCTAATGTAATTAGTAGTGACAGGCAGGCTCGCCTTAACCCTTCATTTTTAGGGTAAGACTGCACGATTAATGGACATGGATGTTTTAATTAGTGCAATTGTGAGAATGCTAAAAGTGACTTACCTTCAAATTACAGTACAATAGTAAACTATTGTACTGTAATGAAAAATAAGTATATTTTTAAATGGTTACTTACATTATTATGATACTGTATAGTGTCTTGTGTATTTCAAATCAAATCAAATCAACTTTATTTATAAAGCACATTTAAAATTTACCACAGGGGTAGCCAAAGTGCTGTACAATGAGCAGGTTAAAAATAATACGAGAACCGAGCAAACACAACACAACACAAACAGAACACGATAAAAAATATATATATATATATATAAAAATATAAAAACAGGTTCACAGCAGGTGTATTATGGGGCGCCATTGCAGGATGGGTATCACTCAGTGTTAAAAGCCATGGAATAAAAGTATGTTTTTAAGAGAGATTTAAAAACAGGAAGAGAGGAGGCTTGTCTAACACTAAGAGGTAGGTCGTTCCAGAGCTTGGGAGCAGCAGCGGCGAAAGCTCTGTCACCTCTAAGCTTCAGCCTTGTGTCCGGGACCGTCAGTAGCAGCTGATCGACTGATCTTAGGGATCGGGTGGGGCAGTAAGGCTGAAGGAGGTCGGAGAGATATGTTGGCGCGAGGTTGTTTAGACATTTAAAAACAAATAAAAGGAGTTTAAAATTGATTCTGTAACGCACAGGGAGCCAGTGAAGGGACGCTAATATAGGGGTGATGTGCTCACGTCTGCGGGTCTGTGTTAGCAGACGAGCAGCAGAGTTCTGCACGAGCTGCAGGCGGGCGAGGGAGGCCTGGCTAATGCCTACATACAGGGCATTGCAGTAGTCTAAGCGAGTCGAGATAAAGGCGTGGATTAATTTCTCGAGATCATGTCCTGATAGAAGCGGTTTCACTTTCGCTATTTGGCGTAATTGATAAAAGCTTTTTTGTACGACGCTGCTGATTTGTTTTTCGAATTTAAAATCTGAGTCGAACTTTACCCCCAGGTTTGTGACACAGTCGCTGAGATACGGGGTCAGAGTGCCGAGGTCAACGTTGAGGGAGGGGGAGCGACTTGGACCGAACAACATAACTTCTGTTTTGTCTTCATTTAGGCTCAGGAAGTTAGCTGAAAGCCAGGCTTTGATGTCGTGCAGGCAGTCAATAAGACGTTGAACCGTGTTATTTTGTGCCATGGGAAAATAAATCTGGCAATCATCGGCATAAAAATGAAATGCAATATCGTACTTCCTAAAAATAGAACCAAGGGGGAGAAGGTAAAGCGCAAATAAGATTGGGGCAAGGATTGAGCCCTGGGGAACCCCATGTGGTAAAGGAGCTGTGGAAGACATAAAACTGTCTATTTTTACACAAAAAGTCCTGTCAGTTAGGTACGACCAGAACCAGTTGAGGGCTTTTATTTGGTATCTGCATCAGTCCTGAACATCTTAAATCAAACCATTGAGGCATGGCAGAGATATTTATGAAACACTCTTGCCTTCCTTCATACTTCCTCTAAACGAGCCGTTTGGAATTTGTCCCGAGTGACGTTGTTCTCCTTAATTGTGACGTCAGGGAATTATCCATCTATGGTAGAAATTTACCCAAAGTGCCTTGCGTAAATCTACGCTGTAGTCAGTAAGATCCTTCTTTATCGCCGGCCTCTTGTCGTGGGGCAGACTGGCTCGTACGTGCACATGCATCCTCCGCAGTTGCCATTTCTAATATACAATAGCATATAGTTTGAACTTTTATCTTTCAGTAGACTCGCTATGGAAGCACTAAAAACTACAACAAAGACGACGGGGAGAAGACGCAGTCGAAGTGGAGGCACGTAAATAAGACCGCCTATAAAACCACACATTCTGAAGAGACGGTCAGAAAGACGGGTCTGTAAAATCTATCTGACCAAAGAACCACCATTACATGTTATGTAGACCAGTGGTCTCCAACCTTTTTTGCACCACGGACCGGTTTAATGTAGGCATTATTTTCAGGGACAGGTTTTCCACTCGTGCCAGATAAATACAGCAAGAATAAGTGCATGAAAATACAAGTCAATATAACGCTGAATTAGTGGTTCTTTGCAATGAGATGCAGATGGAAATCAGCCTTTGGCTACAATATGTCACTTTTCTATTTGATATGTTCATTAATGTGCATTGTATCATGTCACAAAGTTAGAACAAATGGCAACTTCCTATGAGGAGTTCTATTGTACATCTATAAACAAGCTCATTGGTGTGTCTAGTGCACAGGTGTCAAACTCAAGGCCCACGGGCCAGATCTGGCCCTCCACATCATTGTATATGGCCTGCAATAGCCTGGAAATATGTGTCAATAAAATACCTTATATTTTCTTTATTTCCTTTCTTACTAAAAGGTATTAGAGTTTTTTTTCTAGTTTGACAGGGGGGAAAAATAGTGTCCAATATTGCAACAATTATCTAACTTTGTTGGCCAAAATCCAAATAAATACTTATATATATATATATATATATATATATATATATATATATATATATATCTGCTTAACTTATGATTTCAAAGCAAGTTATCCATCAACTTGTACACTATAAAAATGACCAATAGATTTTACGGTAAATTGTGGGGAGTTTTCTACAGCATATTACTAAGTTGAAAAAAAACGACCAATGTTTGTTTTTTTGCAGTAAAATTCTGTCGACTGAGCAGTCAGTTTTTTGGTTTTTTTTAAACTGTAAAATCCACGTTTGATGATTTTATGGTACCACATTTTATTATGGTAAAAAACTGGCAGCTGAGTTGCTAAAACAGTGGTACTGTATTTCTATTTACAATAATATGTTGTAAAAACAATAATAATAA